>NW_027124873.1:55421-64498 GCF_001457755.1 Trypanosoma equiperdum | reverse complement strand
AAAAAAAAAAGAGTGGAAAAGGAAGGAATATATGGAACAAAGGAGAAAAGGAATAATATTAATAATAGTAATAACAATTTGAGGGAGCGACCAATGGGTATAGGGGTCTATGCTGGGGAGCGTAAGCACAAATTATCATCTGCCTCACACAATTCTAGCTCCTGCAACTGAAACACATAGACAAAACAACAGTCACCAGGTGGAAAACAACAACACGCGCAAACAAAAACATCGCTTCCCTCACATTCTCCCATATGCTGTTCCTCCTTCCCTCCGCCGGAGCTGTCTTATAGGGCCAAACTTTAATTCCACGTACAAGTTAAAATCGATTTCATATCAGCAAATCCAAAGGCACACCACAGACGCGCAGAAACACACGTTTACGTACACGCGTATATGTATACCAAGGAAGCAAAAATAAAAAAAAAGGGAAATAAAAGCGGTAACTAAGTGGGAAGAGAAGTTTACCCATCACGTCCTTCTCCTCGTCCTTTTTAATACTTTCGCTGGTCGTTTTTACTCTCCGTGATGTTAGCTTTTCGACCTTTCTCCTCTTTTGGCGATATTGTTCCCTCTGTATTTTGTCAAATTTCATAGTTTATAAAGAAAAAAATGAAACAAGCGTTGAAACACAAGGTGCCTTAATGTACCGATTATTTTGTTAGCAATCGCTCCACGACCGCAAAGGAGTGATGACCCCACACATGACTAGCGAATAAAACTAGTACAGTGAATATTAATGCCAAACCACCAACAGCAAAGTAAGTGATGGAAAGCGAAGTGAGTTTCCCGCCCAACATGGAGGGCTGCAAAAATATGAACGATTTTTCGCCGCCGTATGGCTTTGTGTTGTAGTTTTGGCGAATTTTCATGACATATTTGCCGGCACGAAGGTCCGTTCGGATGATGCGATAGAGTTTACGGACATTTGGGAGGGGAGAAGCGCGCATCCAAACCATGAAATCCTCATCTGTGACCACTGGTATCATGTGTCCCTCTTCACCCGCGTACCAACCATTGTTAAAATACGTGTCATTGGACTCAATAGAGGGTTTACCATACTCACTGCGCGGTGCCGTCCACACGGGACCTGACCCGTCCCACTTCGGTTCCAGAAACTTCTTTTTAATATCAGATTCCCATGCAATACCGTTCTTGTCGCAGTGATTGTGTGAGACAGATCGATGAAGTGGTTTATTGGTATGTCTGGAGAAATCCGTTCCATTGCATATGAGCACTTCACCCGGGTTGGAACCATTCTTTTCCTTCCTAAAGAGCGTAAACGTATCGTTAAACATGGACCATGCGACGAGGCCTACCGGTACATACACGAAATCCTTATAAGTATGGTTTCTACCTCCAAACTCTATTGGCTTGTTGGTGTTATCCATTGTGTCCCCTGGGATAACAAATGGGTTTGCGTCCGTTTCACTACGCACATCAGCGCCCATCAGTTGCTTACCGCTTCGCGAGTTGGTGTATCGCCGGTGGTTCTGATACATTTTCGTCAGGCCGTAATAAAAATACACTGGCTGCCTCAAGGTTTCAGCCAGAACAAATTCAAAATGTGTCTCACAAACCGTTCTTTTTCCAGTGCCTTGCCCCCCAATTAAGCTAAAGGTTTCTTCAGTGCATTTTGTTGGCTCATTATCGTATCGAAAGGAGGCCTCCTTCGCGTTTCTATTGCAGAACTCCACGAAAATACCAAGTGGGATGCAAATGAAAGCGATTGTCCAAAGAATTACGCACACGATCCTAGGGGTGAGGTTTAGCTGCCAAGCAGGCAACCGTTGCTGCTTCAATAACCTACCGAAAGACATAGCGAGCAGACCTCACTATTCCCTTTTTTTAAAAAAAAACCAATCCACCACTTCTTTCCTACGTTTCCCCTTGAGCAACAGAATTATATTAAGCAACAAATACAAGGAGGAAAAGGTTCGTGTATGAGAGAGTATGAGCCCCCATAAAAGGGAAAAGGGAAAGAACAGTCACGAAGGGAGCGACAACAACAGAGCGGAAGTGGATAACAAATCAACACACATAAACAGTAAATATAAGTGCTAATTTATATGATAACATAAACATGCTTGTGTTTACATGTGAAAGGAACAAGGCAGAGGGAGGGAAAGAAAGGGAGGCCAATAAGGTAGTCATGAAAACTATTGTATAAGTCAACATGTCCTTAGCACTCCGCCCTTGAAAAGAAAGGAGAGAAGACGTCCGCTTATAAACGTCTGTCTGAGATCAGGACAGCCCATAAAATAGCTGTGTCAATTTCATCTTCACATTTGCTAATTCAAACTGACGTGCAAAATTGTTTCGTCATCATGCCGTACACATGCAAGCACACATACCTGTAATGTCTATGGATATACGCATTCCAATGTGCATACATACACATGCGGCTGTATGCATATATCTTGCCGTAGTTACTACATTACCCTGGTACACTATAAGACCACGGGGAATGACTCTTACGCCGGCTTGTGAGATGTGCGCACTGCAAATAAAGGAATGGCAGAAGGAGCCAAGACAAAATTTATAAAAAAACAATCAACCCACACACTGCCCAGGTACGTATGTATGCAGAAATGTGTGTGACCGCTCAAATTGGGGTATAGAGAGAGTGTGTGTGAGAAACAAAACAGAGGTGAGAGATTTTACACACGACTGCCTCGTGCATATACATTCGTGAAAGAGAGGGAGAATAGAAGTGGTGATCAGTAATCGCTCGTACGATATTTAGTGAAGCGTGTGTAAGTCATCAAGTTGCCTTATCATATAAACGTGCAATAGTTCCACGTTCTCATCACTCGCAATAAATGTTGACGCAAAATGGGGCAAAGAAAACCATCGGGAGATGTGCGTTCCGAAAAGGGGAGGCCATCAATAACATCCAGTGCACGTGAAATAATGTTTAATCAACACTACTTTAACTGGGAAGGGGAAGAAGTGAAGGAGCGGCAGGCATTGGGATGAGCAGAAGCAAACAATATTCGTGACAGGAAACCGTACCCACATACGAATAGAGGAACGGGCAGATAAAAGGAAGAAAAAGTAGAAAGAGAGTTTAATTGTACAGGGAATGAAAATGAAAGGCAGCGTTACACAGAGTATCCGCTCCTCACAGCACCAACAACTAAAGTGAAAGTGACAAAGCACGTTCATAGCAGCATTGAAGTAATGAGAAGACAGAGCCAAACATCGGCATACCATCACCACTTCAATAGTAACAAAACACGGCAACGGATGGTAGCGTGCACGCAACCCGAGACCTGAAGCAACGGCTGCACAAATCTCCTCCAACAACCCCTCTTAAAAGCCCGCAGTCTTCCCAACACCCCTTCCGTGTTTTCAGCCTTCTTTTTCTTGTTTTCTAGCAGAGTTTCATGGTTTTGTTTGGGTCGCGACCAAGTTTCAAACACAGCGTTTCGTAGCGCTTAATAAGTTCCTCTTGATAGATTCCGACAAACCGAAAAAGCTGCAACCTCCCCGGCTGTGCGAATTGTACACCGTTCTTCAGCAGTTCCTCATCCAACCCATCCATCACCTCCACCTTATCCGGCTGCTGACGAAGCACATCATTCAATACATCCAGCTGGCGAAGTCGCAACCGCACAGACTGCGGGAAACCCACGCTGCATCGTTCCACGCACGTCCCGCATATTGGATGTCTCCTCCGGGGAAAGTTGTTGTACAGCTGCATAACAATTTCTTCGGAACTAATTTCTGAAAGGTTTCGCTCCTCCGGCAAAGGGAGATCGGCACGCTGGACGAGAAGTTCAGTTTCACCCTCAACCGTACGAAACATGTGGTTGTATTTGGTAAATATGCGGTGGGGTAGCGCTGGAAGACAATGGTGGGCCTCACGGGAAAGTAGTGAAAACAAGTTGGACGTCGAAATCGGTCCGTCAATGGGCAACAAGTCAAATAACGCTTGCGCAATGACATTCTCATCAAAAAAAGGCAAGGGGTTGATCATAAACTGAAGTTGCCTCTGCAGCGCGCGCCGCTTTTTACGATTGATGGGAAGCCTCATCGCACTGGACCCACGGGAATCGTTAACCTCCTCCAATTTCTTCTCGATTTCCTCGCGGGTGAGAGTCAAATTTGGACGAAAACGCGGATCAAGTATAAAGCGTACGGAAAGTTCCGGTTTGTCTCGCACATCGAAGAGATGCGGTGCCGATACGAATACGTGGATTAAACTCCGTCCAGCTGGAAGCAACAACGCAGCACTATCTCGCATATCCCGTGTGATGGACACAAATTTCTCAACGATGGGAATGAGCCGAGCAGCTCGATGCTGCTCGTACTCAGCCACCTCATAGGACTCCATGTTATGAGCAACGCACTTTTCATCCTTGGGGAAAACTTGCAAATCATCGCACTGCCGACTGACGGAGGGTCGAAGCCGCACGTAACGTTGTTGGACAGTCCCTCCCCCATCATTCGTATCTTTCAACAAAACAAGGTCAATGTAGTTGCTGCATTGTTCCACAAACCGCGCAACAAGGTCCTCAAAGTCTCCTGTGTCGCCCGCGTTCAGAAGGCTGTTGCTACTTCCGTCCTGGATAGAGCCCGCTTTCCTTATTCGGTCAAGCAGTGCGTCCAGCGGAACAAAGAAAGAAGGAATAAGTTTAAACACTTCATCTGGCACTGCCCGTATCGGATCGCACGACAATGCCCTTGAGTGATGGCCTTCTTTATTTTGAGGGCGGGGCTTCACGTCCTTAGAAACAGTGCTGTGAAACGCTACAGATTTCCGGAGCCGTCGCGCCACATAGACGTCACCAACTTTTGCCACACGGAATGTTTGGGGGCAACTAACTAGAAAACTCCTCAGCCCACCCAATTCAGCCACTCGCTCCATTAGATCCTCATCAACGGAATGGGCAATTTGGGTGAGTGCAGTAAATGTAAACGGTACAAGGGGCTCAACCTGCTTTTCGAGGTCGGACAAGGGTCGGTAGGGGGTTGAAATATTGGAAACCAAACGGTGACTGCTAAAGATTCCCCCAATGAGACGAACCATACCGTGGGTGGGCCGACGCGCACGCACGCATAGCCGATGCATCGCCATCTATTCATTCAAATATATATATATATATATGTATATGCGTGTTTGCGTAGGTGTAAGCACGTAAACCAGTAGTGAAAGAGACTTCTCGAAGAATTGAAGGTAAGCTGACAGGTTTCATAAAGAAAAAGCAATGCTGGTGCACAACGGAACGGTGTCGGTAACACCTTGAAAAATTACTTGCAAATAAAGAAGGTGCGCGCACACATGCGCACAGGTCAGTTAACCGATCAAAATCCATTACCATCGTGAAAGGAGGGAAGTTGAAAATAAGCACAACTATGATATATTGCTTTCTTGGAGTTGGGTGGATGCCGGATGCATGTTGATGTACCTTCTCAACAGGGCGTGGTCACTACGTAACTGCCCTCCAGTACCAGAATTGCTCTTGATCTGCCTGCTCACGCGAGCTATTGCGCTATTAACAGCCGTGACGAGCATATCCAATACAAAATGACCGAAGTCTTCCCCTCCACTCGATTTTAAGCTCCCGTTCGATAACATAAGTTGCAACGTGCCGAGTGTTGGCTCCACAACAGTTTCAAGAACAGAAATACAAGGTTTCGAGACTGTTGTGGAAACCACACCTGTTTCCGCTCCTGGAGACAGGGGCTGCATACAAATGGTCATCCGACCATCGGTTGCCCTCTTCCTGTATTTTTGCAAACAGCAAACGATACTATGCTCATAAAGGTTTCTCGTGGCGTTGCTAAGTCCAAATAACAGTAGATCTGCCATCTTCAAGACATTGGAACTATGCGGAAATGCACCCGCAGCCGCGGGACCTCCAACCGCGACTGATCCCAGTGTACACGGAATTGCGTTATTCACTATGTTTCTCAAAGTAATGTAGTCGCCAAGAAATGGAAGAACACGGTAGCACTCCAAATGAGTGGAGTGACGAATTTTTGTGAGCATGACGTACCCTCCAGCTTCCAACAAACGTACTACACTGATCAGTTGATGCAGTTCCACCCGCTGAGAACTTATTGCCATCACAATCCTAGGCCTGCACGTGTCCTCTCCTTCGCTAACACCTTCGCGTACATCTTCAGCATCAAACATCAAATGAAATGTAGTGGAATGGAGTTGCCCTTGCACACGATTCTTCACTGGACAAAAATCTATATAAGCCGTTTCGTTTGTGGTCATGGGTCCAAGTAGCCGGGTACGAACCTTCTCCGGCATATCCTTCGGGTCCAAAATATCCCAAGGTATGTGCAACTTATCCACCCACAGTGCGTCCAGGCTCCGAGCTGCCAAAGACGGGATAAAATATGTTGAAACACCGGGGCAGGCAGTTGTCTGGTCGAATACCATTGTAAGTGTCATGTTGAGTACGGGATCATCATTTACAGGTGGGGCCCTCGGAGATTTATTAATCGTCGGTAAATCTAGGGAATCAGTCAGTGTGCCTCCGTGTGCATCCAGAAGTTTGCACAATTCACGCAAATACGGGCCAGCACCAAAGACCTCGCGCCCTCTCGTAAGAACAACTCTGTAGCTTTGTAGCTCCGCATCAGATACAGCAACTCCCCCTTTCCCCCCCGTCACTACATTAAATGCGTACCGTAACCGCCACACCACGCACTGTATCAGCATTTTGGTCCACCGGAGGAGACGCTGCTGATGCACACAAATGGGAAGGGTTCCAAAACGGCTTGTACAATCCATGACCAGTTCATGCTTTAATTTTTCAAAAGAAAGGTTTACGGGATCCAGATAACCTGAAAATGATGATTTACTACCCCGGCTACTACAATCTCCTCTCAGGGAGAACAAACCATCCCTCGAATACAGCACCTCGTTCATTCCCTCGTCACCACTGTTATGCAAAGCATTCGTCTCCATTGTTGACTCAGTTTTGGGGTTGCACAGGTATGAAAAAACCTCCCTCCAATCAATCCGCTGTGCAATAGTCCATCTACAAAAGGATACGTAATTCCTCCATTGATGGATAACAAACAATGGGATGGGTTTTGTGGGAAGAGGGGAAAACGCAGTATTGGTCCTACTGAGAGCTGTAGTTCCAGAACCGCGTCTCGTTTCATATTTCTCCATTTCCAACCACAAAGTTTCAGTCATGTTGTAGGGGTCTTTACTCCCTTGGTCATAGACTCCTTTATTCAAATTGCTTATCGGCAACATATGCTTCATTATTGAGCTAAACAACTAAATTCCACGCCGAGACCTCTACAGCGCTCACACGCATGCGGGGGTATCCCGTATCGTGTAAATCAGTTAACAAACACCTTCGTAATGGTCCTGACGTCGGTTAACAGGTAATTGATATTAAAGAAAGAGAAAAAAAGGAAAAGGGTTGATTGGACGGTCATCCAGATTGAAGCATGCATACGGAACATGTGTATATGTGTATGTATATATAAACAAACGTCCTTTCCCCTTCTTACTGCCTACTACACCCCTTCATGAATATAGCAAGGAAAAAAGGACGTGGCAACGCCACCCGCGGGGAGGAGGAAGAGGGAACGGCAGAATATATATATATATATATATATATATACATTCCTCACCATTCTTTTCCCCCTTTGTTACTTCTTTCCACCTACTCGTGGCTGGAAAAGTATATTTCATACTATCCGTCAGTTCTCCATACTTTTTTTGTCTGTTTGTTCTCATACTTGCATCATCCATTCACCTGCCCGATTCACCCACATTCACACTTTTAAAAAAACTTTCCCCCCTTAACTCGGTGGTCTCCTTCCACCTACTGCAGCACAAAAAGATAAATAGCGCGATGTAGCACTCAGGGGTAGAATCTTTTTCCATCATTCGTTACCAAATGCACTAACCGCTTTGGTCCTTTTCGAGCCCCGCTTCTCTTCCTTATGTTTCTCTCTTTTTTATTTGCTCAATCTGCTTTTCTGTGTTCTGTTAACTTCAATGGTTTCAAAAATTTCTGTAGTTCTTTTGGTTGCGCAAAACAGGGAGAATAATAGATACAACAAAAAGAAAAAGATGACACATTTCCAGAAAAGAAAAAGGGGGAAAGGGCAAATACAAAAATTTTCAATTTTTTTTTTCTCGAGTTTACGCTCCTGCAAGATTCAGTACTCGTTTCATGATCACTTTTTGTTTGCTCTTTCTCCTTTTCACATCCCCCTTTTACTCTTTTGCTCTTATATTCTCCCTTTCCCTGAGCTTTCTTCCTGGTGGACACGCCGACACGCCTTATATGATCGCGACATCAAAGAGAAACAAATGGAGAAATGTAGTAGGAGGTATAATAAAACACAAAGGGAGCGTGGATGGAAGGGAAACAAAGTAAAAAAAAAAGGAAGAACATTTTACGCGCGCAATAATAGAAATACACACGCCCACACAAACATCCGCACAAGTAAATAAGAAAAATGTAAATATGGGTAGCGTCCATGTATGAATGCCGGTTCAGGTTTAGACTGCACAGGACAAAAACAGGTCGAACACGGAACTGTATGGATCTAAAAGAGTGCTGGAAACTTTGGGCACAACTCCAACAGCTTGCGATACACATCCACGTCATATTCGTCATTATATGTCCCATGCTGATAATACTCCAATTCCCCACTACTGGGGTTTATGTAACAAACAAACTCATTCACTTGTGCGACTTCCGCATCTGCTGGGAGACCCATCACCTCAACGGATTCATCCGTAACGACACATGAGGCAACAAGAGAATTACGTTGTGCATTCAAAGATGTGGGTCGTAAGACAAGTGAAACGTATTCGCCGCGATGGGCAGGCACCTGACGGGCTACAATACGTGGGGATACGCCTTCAAAGGCCGGTAGTCGCTGAGAAGGCACGCGAGGGGCTCCGCCGAGATTAACAGCTGAACGCATACGGACCTCTTTTTTTTTTTTCTTTCTTCTTTAGAAAAACGAAAAAGAAAAAGTGCGTTTAAACGGAAATAAGGAGTATAGACAAAAATTTTGTATATGAATGTGCTTGTGATTCTTTTCCGGAGAAACAATAAGGGGAAAAATAAAACAAT
>NW_027124873.1:50259-55411 GCF_001457755.1 Trypanosoma equiperdum | reverse complement strand
AAGTGCGTTTAAACGGAAATAAGGAGTATAGATAAAAATTTTGTATATGAATATGCGTGTGATTCTTTTCCGGAGGAACAATAAGGGGAAAAATAAAACAACTGCGGTTCGTACCCGCACCTACACTAACGACGAGCGTCTACGCTAACCAAAAACGACACGGAGTTTCTATTCTGTTTTTTTTCCTTTTCGTTGTACCGTGCTGGATACACTCCCTAACTCACGTTCCTTCTATGATTTTCCCCCTACCTAGATGAAACAAAAATAGTAAACAAGAGAGAGTACGGGTGATGAGCAAAAAAAAAACGTGTCGTATTTAGAATTCAGCAGGACAAAAGAACAGAGGCTAGGCAACAAGCAAGGTGAAAAGCAACGGAAGTTGCGTGTCACCATTCTGGTCTTTTTTTTTTTTGCAGAGAAACCTAGAACGGAGTTTTTTTTTAAAAAAAAAGAAGAGGAATTGACAAGTGATTTTTAAACCCGAAACAAATCGGGATGAATCCATGTTGTTATAAAGGTGTCGAAACGTGACGATGTTTTTCAATGTACACCTCTTGCTGTTTCTGCTGTGACTACCTCCTTTAAATACTCACTAGCGTCGATGTGAGCTGTACGTGATATAATGACAAAATGAAGCGATAAAAGGAAACAAAACTGCCAACAACAATAACATAAGGGGTTTTAAGTACAAATCAGGTTGATGAAGATATGTGGAACTGTGCCCCTACCCTTAACGAATAAAAGTGTGGCATGCAGTGGAAATTTGTCAGTGAGAGGAAAGATGTCCATGTGTAGCTCCCTCCAAATACTGCTGACGAATACGCAAGTATGCCAGTCTATGCTGCACAAAATGCATCCACCACCGGTACGCCCTCTGCTTCCTTTTCGCTGCCTCCTGTTCCTCCGTTAATTGCTTCCACTCCTCATAAGCCTTGACAAGACTTCCTGTGTTAGTTTCCTTCACAATGATACCGTCAGTCACCACTTCCCATCCTGAGGAACGCGCTTCATTCAAACGCCGCCGCCTATATCCAGTAACAACGATACCAAAATCAATGTTCATACGCCTTGCCACCCGAATAATATTCGGTTGCTGCATATGCACCAATCCGATTGGTGCTGGTTTATCCAACAGAATATACCACTGCGTATTGCCGTGCTTGGGAATACTACCATCCTCACCTAACGGCTCCGGAGCGAATGGTTTCGTTTGCCAAACACCAAATAAAGCACTCGACTTCGAGAAGGGACGTGAGGGTGGCGGTGGTATTACTTTGTATGGTTCTTCTTCACCGGACACCGTGCGACCCTCCCGCAGCCAACCATCGCGACTGCGAAGGCTCACAACTGCAGAGCGCTTGAACACAATATGGCCCTTAACGCTGCCAACCATGGTGGTGCTGTCTTTGGGGTATATGCCCTCGTACCGACTGAGACCATTTTCGAGAATGAAAAGCGGATGCTTCTGCAGTGCCGTGAGGGTCTTCGGCACCTCCTCCGCGTACGTGAGGGAATGCAGCTGCTTCTTCTCCCGCTGCATCTGCGCCTCCGTATATTTACCAACATCCCTGCGAAACAAGTCGACGATGACTTCAGACGCCTCCCTGTTATCGTTCCACTGAAGGTCTTTCCAGATGTGGCGATACCTATCACATCGGCCTAACCTGTGAGTGAAAGCACTGCTGTACTTAATGGAGTAACGGGGGGTGACGTCCATAATCGCATCTCCGCCCACAGAAAAGGTGTATGGAGCGGCAAAGAGTGTGGCGCAACCCCCACATGGATTAACTGAAATGTACGACTGCCGCTGCGGGCACCAAACTTCCAACCAGAAGCAAGAAGATGGCAGTCTTTTCGGAGTATTTTGCTTCGCACCAGCATCATCGCCTCGTTTGCGCTTCTTTCCAGAACCAAACAAACTCATTGCTTCTTTCGGCGGCGATCCTCCGTCGCTCCCGCTTTTTTCCGACACGTCTCCCCGCCGCATTCGTTCCACCGCCACCACCAGACGGCAGGAAACATTAGAAACAGCTGCGAGAGAAAGAAACACAGCGCAAATATACAAACTATGGGGGAGAACGATTCTACACCCAGGTGATCCAATGGAGTAGCGGTACTTACGCAGCTGCTCAAAAAGATACCCAGGTTGTATGGGAGCAGCCCAGTTAGATAGAGCCGCATGTTCTATACCGCCATCCAGTACAAAAACACATTCTATACCACGAAGCAATGCGGAAATAGAAGCAGAAGTGTAATTGTTGACACTGTCCTTATTAGCGGTTACCCAACAAGGTGCAAGGGACGGGGTACTCACAGCAGGATTCATCGCCTTTGCATACAAACCTTTCGCTTGAAGAACGGCACGCAAAAGCGGGTACGTCTTGGATGTCGCATCCTCAACTACATATAAGCGCAGAAGACCACGAACTAACTTTGGGTGGCGCGCCTGTTGCACAATTTTCCTTCCCCGCAACAAGGCAAATAACAAGGTTGAAATTTCTTCCACAGCACGTTTTGTGCGTTCCGAGCGGCGCTTCGCGGCAAGAAGTTGTTGCTGTTCAAGCATTTGCTCATAGGCGGGATCACGCTGCCGCCATTGCCCGGAGGAGGGGGAGGAAGATTGTTGACCCCCCATTGGCGTTACACTCGCCAATATCCTATTGTGTCTGTTTTCCTCGTCAGTGAGATCCACTAGCTCCGCCTTCACACTTCCCTGTCCGGGGTTCGGTCCTGTTGCACCAAATTCTGGGGTTTCCACGATGCCATTTTTCTCATCTTTCACCTTTACCTCGGGTTTTGTGCTGCTAGACGGTGTAAATGAGGTGGGTAACATCACTTCCTCCCACTCATCATCACCATTATCAGCGTCAGCGAAGTCATCAAGAGACTTAGGTTGCTCCTTGATCTTGGCTGCAGCGACTTCTGCCTGGGAGGCCAGCCTACGACGCGTACCTCTTCCGCCAGTTGCCGAAGGAACTCGGGCTCGACTCGTCACACCGCGAAGGTAACTGTCAACATTCTGAGCAGCAACGGCAGCTACAGATTGAGCCGCATCTTTTTTCTGCTGCCCCATCGGCCCTTGTCTTTATTTTGCCTGAAGCTATTCTTTTTGAATTTGTTTATTTAACTAGAGGAGGTTCTGATTTCCTCACCCACAAGCTGCACGACCACACATTATTTCGTTATTTTGGGGGGGATTGAAAAGGTAAATTTTATTAATCAAGAGGAAAAGAAAGTGAAGAAAAGAAAAAGTGCGGCAAGCATCGTCTTCACACACGGAGACCTTATAGCTGCGCCATATACATCTCCTTTCTTCAGCTTATGTTTTAGCATTACCATCATTCCCAACCATTGTTGATTTCTTTTTAGGTAGTAAACTGATGTGCAGTCATTCGCACAGCTATCTTCCAGAAGGTTGTTGCGTGGTAGATTAAAGTGTGTAGTAGGGGAACTTCGACAAGATGCAGAAAACGAAGTCTTGGTATGTGTAAAAAGAAAAGAAAATGAGGCGATAGAACAAAAACAAAAATGCAGAGAAGAGAATAGAAGAGGTGATGGTAACGAAACCCTCACGCTAAGGCAGATATAGCGAGTTCAGGTTGTATCCGCGACATTGAATTTTCTCCATAACGGTGCCGAATACATCGTAAAATAATATTTCGTTAGCGCTGAATCGATGCATCCAACCCGTTAGCAGGGCGTCGTCCAATAATAGTACATCAACCTCCCTCATTGACACGCTTGAGCAGGGGCTCTTAAACTCGGGTACCTCAACCAGTGACTTGACGTTGATCCCTTCATCTTCATTGAGTTCACTCATCACGCCGCTTATGGGCTGTGCCTCACCGTCGCGCCCCCCAGTGATGGATGTCGTTTCATCAAAACTGGGATGTCTCTTCAGTGCCGCTCGCTCCACGGACTCACGAGCCCGCTCTTCGGCTTGAAGGCGTTTACGCTCACGTTCCATGGCCTGCTCTGAAAATGGATCCAACAACAGGACTTCACGCTTGCGATCGTTCTCACTGCAGTGGAAAGGACCATTACGGCGAAAAAGGGAAGTATTCTGTTTCCAGTTGTAATCTAGAAGGAGATCAAAATACTCACTTCCAAACACGTATGGATCTAATGTGCACTTCTGCGGAGTATCTGGTATGTGATACACATCTTCCTCTGGCCCCATGACACCCGGTCGACGGCGCATCTGGGGCTTCACCTCCTCAGTAGTATGAAACCCCGAACTTTCGTGAAAGCCAATATTACGGATTCCACCCAACATGGCGACAATTTCATCAACTGCGAACCCTTGACGAGAAAGCAGCCGCTTCATGTTAAGCACGTCTCGCTTAGACTCCGGTACAAGAGAGGGAGTGGAAATCAACAACTGGTCAGCGGGTACATCGTTGGGTGGGTCTGATCTCCCTCGATGAACTGAAATACTCGGCCCCCCCAAACGGGCAAGTGCTTTTGCCGAAAACAGCGCCCAAAGATCGGGGATAGAAAACATTGGCTGTTCATGGTTTAGCTGCAGTATAAACTCCATTAACTCCTCTGCCTCAGGCTTCATATACTCGGGATATACCATGGGAACTCCAAACGGGGTTTGAGCGCCTGAAAGGGCGTGATGAATTACCATCCGCACGGCTGCTACGGACAGATCGGGCCTCGAAAACACTTTTGTATCCATGGCTCTGTTAATATACAAATCGTTGCCTGAGGGCCGAATCGCCTGATACCAGCGGTTGCCGAAGTAATAACACATGCTGGATGCCTGAATAAAGCAGAGAAGCCCGGCAAAAATAGCCGCATTTTCCCACCATGGCCTCTGACGCGCAATCCTATGAAGGTCTCCTTCTTTATAGCCCCACCATAGCAGACATTTCCTCGACCCACAGAACGGCCCCAAGCTACTCAGTCGACGAGTGTATACCCTAAACATTCACTATGTCACGTTCCGATGCAGTGTTTTCCCGAGCTGCCGCGTCTACGAGACAGTAAAGCGTTAGATGTCCACGGTAACTAAACAGACCTGCACTATTTATCAGGAATTTGAGTGGAAAAAAAATACAAGTATATGCACAGACAGATAGAGGTTAGGATGGAGACGGGAAAAAGCACAGAGCTCACCACACCTTCGAACACGAAGAGGAGGAAA
>NW_027124873.1:44682-50249 GCF_001457755.1 Trypanosoma equiperdum | reverse complement strand
CACTATTTATCAGGAATTTGAGTGGAAAAAAATACAAGTATATGCACAGACAGGTAGAGGTTAGGATGGAGACGGGAAAAAGCACAAAGCTCACCACACCTTCGAACACGAAGGAGGAAGTAGTCACTAACACGCTACATTCATACAACTGTGTTGGTGACTGATGTAAACAAAAAGAAACAATAACCGAACAACGGCTACGAAACCAATGTACCACCCATCGCGAAAACTCTGATTAAAATCACCACCTACAAGAAACGTTCCTCGGATGGCAGGCAGCGCGTTACTATATCCAACGCCGCCTCTCCGACCGAGGCGTCTGATGTCCTCCCTCGAAAAACCGTACGTTTGAACATATCCGCAACAGTCCTTACCGGTGATATTTCATGGGCCTCGCGCACACCATGCTGAAAAACAGCAGAATCCATCACATCAATCCATTGCACCGGATGGGCTAGCTGCGCTGCTAGCACGGCCGCACACATGTCACGCACACTACTAGTGTCCATGCCGTTTTTAAAAGCTAACTCGACCAAATTAGTGTGGTACCGTCCATTGTGCCTGATCTCCCCAACATTCATCGACTGCATTGCGTCCAGTGCGTCTCGCTGAAAGTCGACATCAAAGGGGCGAAACGCCGTGCCAGTTAAGTTAGTTAGCCAAACGGGTTTCTTCGGCTCTGAGGCACATCGCGAAGACGGTCCCTCATCACTACCACCACACTGTGGGATGCAAAAAAAAGAACGCATTGTCTCTTCGTCGGGTAATGCATCGCGAACTACGGGAAGGAAGAGATCCATTGCCCTGCGAAGCCGACTACTATGAAAAGGAATGCTCAGCGGCAGAGGAATAAACCAGGACTTCTTCTTAAGGCCGCTTCTCCCATCCTCCTGAAGCGTTAGGTGTGTAAGTTCCTCTAACGATGGGGTATAGCCGTCGTCCGGACCCCTCAGAAAGCGTCGAAACGTTGACCTAATACCGTACTTTCGGGCACAGGAAGTCACGAAATCTGGTGCCGGACCAGTGTTTGGGTTCATAGTTATCCCCTCTTGCTTGTCTTGCAGGACTGAAGACACAGCTGTCCGGACGACATTATCGAGGGTAGCTGACGACCCGCAACTAGTGGCACGGAATTGTGGATCAAGGCATTTGCCAAGTGCCGACAACGCTATTGGATCACCGACAACAACGTACTGCTCGTAACTGATGTTATAGTTTACTACTTCGATAAACGATGCCGTCGTAGAGAGATTGCGAGCTATCAACTCTACAAATATGTGAAGCTGATCGACTGCAAGATCGGGATCTTCGACGCATAGTTTTGCCCGTTGTGGGTTACAGGCAAACATAAGATGACCCTCATTACTTTGGGAACTGTGTTTTACAGCATCCTCCATCAGGGCCCCGCGTCTATAAACAAGATCAACGGCAACCTCGGGCGAAAGCAATCCAAGGGCGCAAAGAGCGGAGAACTCGCCTAAACTGTGACCAGCTATAACCTCGGAGGATTCCACCGAGTAACCTCGGGTTTCTTTGAGGTACTCCAGTGACACCATGTGCGCTGCTAGCATACACGGCTGCGTCAAAGAAGTTAAAGACAACACCCCTTGAGGATGAGAAATCAATTTTTGCCTGGGAGTCGATTCTACCACACTTCCGCCATCCTGACAACTGCGTTCACATATGGCAGCCACATCATATGCATCATTGTAAACGTACAACCTAGTAGGATTTTCCGTTATAATGTCTTGCAGTGAGATGCCATATTTCTGTTCCATACTTCCCTTCATTCGCTCCCACAGGCAAGCCACTGCCGGAATGCGTAGATATTCCGTCGCCATTCCCCGACGATGGGCCCCCTGGCCAGAGAATACCAAAGCGCGCTGCAGCGATTTCGACATGTGCTGTCCTCTCCTCTTAAGGCCTCGCCCAACGCACACCGACACACACACGCCTAAAAACGTCTGTATTACCAAAATTGTTGCGGCACAATGCAAGAAAAGGTAAAAGATTTATTTAAAAGTAGTAAAAAGAAATAATTTTAGCTTTGATCGTTCCCTCTTTTTTTTTCTTTGGTGATAAAGCATCGCCACAACCAGGAGGGAACACAAACTCATCTGTACATATACGGCATGCCCACACAATCGCGTACGGCGACAGATATACGACAAGGGGAATAAGCATTGTTGCAAATGAAGTGCGCCACGGAGAAGACCCTGCATGGAAGAAAACGTGAATCTTTCGGCCCGCACGCATTTATCGCTCTAAAATAGAGCTATTAGAATAAAAAGGAAAATGTTTTTTTTTGTAACAATCGATCTATAGCTAACAATAACGACACCCTCACGGCGACATCCTCATAATAATATCACCCAATAAACACCAAGTAGTAGGGGAGAAGTGTCCAGCAAAAACTGGTACGCACAACTATGCATATGTCCCCAATTTTACACCACGAGAGCACCGCCCCGTACACCTTCAGGTGTACTACTGGGCGACACCGGCGACGCCGACGGAAGCGAAGGTAGCGGTAAGGGCGTAAACACACTGTCCCCTTTGCCGGGTGTGGATAACGACAGCGAAGCACTTGCACTCACTCGGGCTGATGGCGGCAGCGGCGGCGGCGAAGCCAAATGTGCTGAACTCAGGACCGGTGGCTGCGGCATTGCAGTAGGCGACTTCGGTACGGGCACGGGTAGAATCGAAAAACTCAAATTTGGCCCGGCCAAAGAGGCGTTTGCATCAGCAGCTTGTGGTGCCGGTACCGCTGTGGGGACGCCCCTCGCACTGTAACCTGGTGACGGAGGAAATTGAACCGTTGGCGTTGTAGGGGACCTGATGACAGGTACCACAGGGGTGGGTAGTGGTATACTCGAATTCATTGACGAGGCGGCAACGTTCATAACAGATTCAGTCGACGCAGACACCCCAATAGGTAACTGACTTATCAGAGGCACCGGCAACGCTGCAGCAGCACTGGTGCCGGAATGATTTGCTGATAGTGCTGCCGCCATTGTTGACGTGCCGGCAGATAATACAGTAGCAGGGGCGACAGGAATGGGCACAGATGGCGCTGCTGTGCTCAACGCAAGTCCACCTGTGGTCGCGACTCCACTGGTGTGCGGTGCGCCGAGAGCCACTGGGGCCACTGCAGGGATGCTCGTTGCACTCTGGCTTGGTGACTGAGTTGCGGTGACACTGGTTGTGCTAGTTGTTGTTGTTGCCGACGTTGTGGTGGTTGTCGTGGTGGCAGACGCGGTGGACGTTGGCAAAGGGTTTCCAGAGCTTACAGCTACAGCTGGTTGGGGCACGCCAACAGTAGACGAGAAGGGTGGCACAGATAACGCCAGCGGAATCGACTGCAGTGATACGGGGACCCCTCCAGGAGCGACAGCAGCCGGTTTTTCGCCGCAAGATTGAGGCTGCAATGTGACGTTTGGCACAACCGGAGTATAAATGACAGTCGGCTGAAACCTTTTACTTGATCGCGTTGAAGGAATGCTCTCCACAGTCGAGCTCCCACCACCAGTTGATTGGGTAGTAGTGAACGAATCTGTATACGAAGTGCTGCTCTTACTGGAACTACCGATGCTCTGATCACTGCTGCCTGAGTCACTGAGGCTACTACTACTAGCAGTAGCAGTACTAACGCTGCGACTTCGGCTAGTGCTCAATGTACTACTGCTGTCGTTACTGCTATCGGCCTTTTTCTTTTTGGCACCACCACTAGTTTCTACCTCAGGGGGATTCGCGCTCCCCTTTTCTTCCCCAGTGGCAACGATACCAGGTTTCCTTCTGGGTGCGGTACTTTCATTGATTATCTGGCCCTGTGTGACATCTTCATTTGCTTTTATCCGCTCCCTTCCGCCAGGGATACCGTCGCCTGAGCTTCTTGAAGACCTCCTGGTCGTTGTGGAAGCCACTTTCGAGAATGCACCCCTCACACCAAAGTTTCCATTCACAGTCGACTGCACCATTATATTAACCCGTTTTGTTAGCGATTTGATGTCCATAGCCAGGTCCTTCATGAATTTTGTATGTTGAGGGGTCAATGAAGAAAGCGAAACCACCAACGGTTTAGGATACGCCAGGGCTATATGATAAAGATTTGCCCCTACAGTTTGCAACTGATACAATACTTTGTTAACAATAAAGTCGGCAACGCTTCCCTTTTTGGATGGAGGAAGCTTCTCTACGGAAGTACCACAGTTTTCTCTCACAGTTATTTCGGCTTTGCTGAATCCTGCTGAAGTAACGAACTGGGTCGCAAGTTGAAGTACGATGTTTGACAACCTCAGTACATTCTGAGCAAGGCGTTCAATTCTATCGGCGTCATTTCTTGCCTTGTCGTCTATGGTGAACTCATCTAAGGTAGCGAACTCGCGCTTCAAGGTAGTATAAAACATCATGCAATTTGACTGAATCTGGTATGCCACATCGTACTTCAGAAAGTAAAGGAAGGTACCCTTCTGAACCCCTTCCATTGCTCCTTCGTGCATGTGACTACTTGCATGTAAGTCCTGACCCTCCTGCTTCACTTCCCGTAGCGCTTCTCGGGGCAAAACCTCGCCTTCGTCCGGTCGCAATACCTCTCGCGCTGGCGGTGCCGCGATCGCGGGGGCGGGTTGTCCCCCAATACGTGGCTCTTTACGATTTGAGCGATGGCGGTGCGTGGTTCCAACCTTCCTTTTCCCCTTTCGCTTGAAAATCCTGCTGTCGATGATAACACGAATAACGTACGCTTTACCATCGATAGAAATAATATCTGATGAACCGGTTAAAGCGATAGGAGTGGAATTGACGGGGGCCACTGGAGAAGGTGAAACGGGTGCAACGACAGCGCATTCCACCGGAACAACCCGACAAGTCATCTCTGCAACACCCATCACTTTACCACCCACCGTACGCATCTCAAAATTTGAACATCGCAGTTCTTTCGCAACTTGCTGCTCTACCAGTGGACAGGGGCACAACCACGTCAATGAGGAGCTTGCGATGGCAACTTCGGAGAGTGATTCATCGTACAAACGGCAGCAACATTGCGTGGGGAACATGGTGCGGCAGTCCCTGTTGCTCAAGCTAAATTCGGCCCTATGACAAGCATTATACGTTACAGAAAGAACGCGATCACCTGCAGGAGAAAACTCAACAGCAGCTCCGCCACCTCGCACTTGTGGCTGAATATAAATCTCCGGAAAGTGGGGAAGACGGACCGAGAAAACAATACGAGCTGATGAACTCATGTCCACGAGGTCAGTCAGCCGTTTGACACCGACCTCTAGCCGATATTTCCGCATACCACCTTCGCCCGAGGTCGTAACGGCAGAAGAATTCGTCAGCATTGGTACTTTATAGGGGCAATTTCGAGGAGTCACTTCCTCTCTTTAAAGCCTTCTACTACGTGTCTATTTTTTGTTTATTCAACTATCCCTGTGCGTTGGCGTCTAGTTATGGTATCCTCTTCTGTGATTGACGTTCTCCTCTCCGCAAAACGGAGCAGCCTAGGGTCCTTTATTCGACAGGTAAATCGGTCGGTTCCAGGGGGGAAGGATGAGAAAATAAAACAA
>NW_027124873.1:35397-44663 GCF_001457755.1 Trypanosoma equiperdum | reverse complement strand
AAAAAAAAGTAAACACGGAAATAAACAAATGCTAAAGCGCAACGAAATTACTAACAGACAACCATCTTCACAATCGCTTCGCTTGAATGTTTACACGTGCAGAGGGTAAAACACCACAACACGGTCGCCAGCGTCCTCACTTTTGACACTTGAGCACTACCCGTGTTTAAAGATCCTCACCGTCAGATTTATCGCCGCTACCACTCTTCTTGTATTTACCCCTATGATACATTTTGTCCACCATATCCTTCGTCTGTATGCGTGCACCCGGTGTGCTACCCGCAGCAAGCTCAGGTTTCTGCATCAACACTTCATGCGTCGGAATCACTGCCTTATCGCGAATCCTTCCTCTACTTTGCACGATTTTCCCACGCTCCGGTACAGATGAGGCATCCACTCCCTCCTTTAACCCTTGAGAGGATAACTTAGCCAGCAATTCATCCTGATGAGCCTGTAAAGCGTGTACTCGATCGAGTTTCCCCTTCTTCCGCCGCCGCATAGGAGTATTGGCATCTCCTGCAGGTGCAGACGGTGTGCCTCCAGCGCCTTCACTAACAGTGGGTGGTCGGAAGATCGACCTTGATCCAGTTTTACCTCGCTCAATGTACGCCCGGCGGCTTACCTCGCGCTCCGCATCCGTCTCTTCCATGCTCCGAGCCACGCGGATGTCCGCCTCACGCTCTTCCTCCTCTCTTGATATGTCATCTATCGTCTCGGAGAGCGCTCGGGAGTCATCACCCAACCATTCTTTCAAATCCTCCTCCTTTGCACTTACCATCGCTCGTAACATTCGCTCTTCAAAAGCAGCAGCTTCCGAAATCGAGCTGCTCGTGTGCGGTTCGTGGGGTTTTGCAGTAGAGTCAGGGTGCTCTGCCATGTGATTCGACAGTAACGACTCCGGTACCTCTACGATATTGCCATCACCATCTTCTAAGAAAGGCATTTGCCCAACAAAATTTAGCGGATAGGGCTCGTTCTTACCCGCCACATACTTGTCCAACTCTTTGTCAATGTGCTCCCGAAGTTGCGCGTGAGGAACGTAATTAATGAGGTTCATGTTCTGCAGGCGCTCACTGGCGCGCTCATACCAAAAGAAGAACTGCCGCTCATGGAACTCACGAAGCAGATCAAGGTGTTTCTTCTTCAGTGCCTGACGCCCGTCCATCATCTGACGCGCCTCTATTCGTTTTTTTTCCTGCTCCTTCATCTCGCACTCCCACTGAGCCAGCTGTGCAGCCTTCGTTATGTTGTACTTATAGATGTACTCATCTGCATTAACGCGAAATGACTCCAGCCACTGACGTTTATACACACGTCGCAGGTGCTCAAACTGCGCCTCATGCACATTGCGCCACAGTTCGTTCTGCTTCCACATCCAGTGGCGGTACGGAGTAAGAAATCCTGTCATCTTTCGGCCATGCTCAGACTTCGATGGAAGATTGTAGTAGGGGCGTATTTGGCGCCTGCAAAAAGAAGAACTGCGCATCATGTCTTTGAAACTAACGCCGCAGAGCCGCCGCGAGCCTTCAGTTTCCTTTCTCCCTTATGAAGCGTCTCTCTCTCTCTCTCCTTCCGCACACGCAAACACAGACGGACGGCCACCTGCCGCTCAATCTGCGAAATCGGGTAAAAACAGAGAAACCTTTCCCTACTCTGATTTTTCTTTTGTCTCTGCAGCCTCAAATGGCAAATACGATAGTTACTAGAGGGGAGGGGAAAAGCGACCACGAAAAAGGGTCGAAGGGAAAGTAAACCACCTGCTATGTTGGAAAAAAATTTAGGTTATGGACAAAGGAAGAAGAGGAAGAAGCAGCAGCAAAGTTAAGGGAAACAGCAAAAAAATAAATCTCAATAAAAAGTTTTCAAGCGGATGATGCATTAGTGGAAAAGGAATATACAACTAACACGCACCGGTGGTGCTTGCGACCAAAAAGAATGGGGAAAGAGAAGATTATTAGGCTCACCTCAACCTCAAAAACAAATCGGACCATCAATAATTCGGTAGACGGCTCAGCTGAAGCTGTGCGGTCACTTGCCTGAGTGCATCGCTAACTTCCTTCTGACTTTTACATGTCAGTGCTGTGATTGGTTCAAGTGGTTTCATCAAAAGCTCCATATTTCCTTCTCCTCCACGCGGAAACGGGAACATAGTGCGGAGCCGCTCGGGTAGCTCTGGCTGGAGCATAATATTCTCGACTTCCTGACAGTATCCCACAGGTGTATTCTCACCTACCCGTTCCACTTCCTGTAGCTGAATGTCAACGAAAACAACGTTTTGCCGAATCTCTGTCCACTGCTGAAGTAAACGCTCCTTCTCTGTTTGCAGAGCCGTTTTCTCTCCCACATCCAATAGGGCTGTTATCGGATCCGAATACAGTGTCCCTGTGTCGTAATATGCATCCGCACCCTCTCCATAACAGCCACCGCAACCCGCACCCACAAAGCAGCAATTGATACTATCACAATCCTCAGCAGCTGGTGCTTTTTCATCATCGGGAGTTTCAAAGTTTGTGTCATCCGCCGTGTTTTCTTTTTCTGTTGTAGGTGATACGCTGCCATCAAGCCCCCAACCACCTGTACTTGCACTACTGCCAACACCAGTCTCGAAACCAGCGGCCCCATTCTTGCGTAGCGTGTGAAAACAGTGACGACACACTCGTTTCGGTGTATCCGAGTCGTGGGATGATAGGTTAATTCTGTACCTGGAGCATTTGCTGCATACAACGAGACCACATTTTCTGCAGTGATGACGGCGAGTTGTTAATGAGAAACTAACATTACATTTACAGCACCCACTAACATCGGAGTCTTTCTGCCAATTTTCACCCTTTGCTTCACTAGCGCCCATATTCGCCGCCTACACCCTCTCGCTCGACACCAAAATCTTTTAGCAGCACAAATCCTCCTGAGGTCGATCAATTAAAATCCTTTCCTTAACTTTGACGCCCTCCCTCACTTACACTAACACCGTAATAATATCGCCCTCCGCCTGCAGGATGAGTACGAACAAACGCACTTTTACTTCCCTACTGGCGTAAACTGAGGAAAGAAAGAAGTAAGAAACAAACAAAAAAAGAGAGGCAAGTAAGCGACAAAACGTGAGGGAAACCTTGCTCCTTTGGAGGACATCATATTAACGTGACGGTTGCAACCACATGCAAGTATGTGGTTCTAATTAACTCTTCATAGTCTTACACCGGCAACTGCGAAATGTGGCGTGAAAAAAAAAACTATGTCTGTTTCCTGAACAAACCCACATATGTCCATCTATTTGGAGATCCACTAATCACTACCACTATTCTCACTGCGTCCGACGCGGCCATTTGCACGTGCAAATTCACAAGTGCGCAATACACATACATGCACACACACAAACAGCAACGACGATCAAACCACGAAAAGATACGCATTCCAAGTTGATGGAAACCTGGTACATAAACATCCCGCACTTCCAGCAAAAAACAAAAATAAAACTCGTTTCAAAGGAGGAAATGAGCTTCAAAAAGAAGTAATTGTACTCAAAAACAGTTCACATACATATATTCCTTTCTCCCACAGCATTTACTCATCGGCGCGCTGTAGTTATTATTGGGTCCACCAGCCCGCGACAACTCCATCTGCTGTTGATGGTGTTGTTTCTTTTACGAATGGAACATAAGCATGTATACACACAGACGTCTGCAAATACATGCACGTATACCTTTATTTTTGTTTTTTATTTGCTTAGACAGATAATAGTTAGATGCCGTGCGTGACCATGTTCTTCCTTCCTTGAGTCCTTGTAGCAAAAAGTCAAAGGAGTTGCAGTCGTTTCAGTGGAGGGGTTCGGATCCCGTTTGCTCATCAACAGTTGAGGAAACCAACCATAATCCATCACATAACCAAGGAGGGTAAAAATAACCTCAACTTCAGAGGAACAAGGAGTAAAAAAAAAAAGAAAAAGGAAAGAATCGGAAACGAAACAAGAAAAAACAAATAGCTAGAGAAATGTGCGCATGCACAGTAACTGTCACAAATTAGAACGTTAAAAAGTCAACGTGGCCACGCGCCAGGATATTATTCTTGCAGGCCTCGCCCCCCCCCGTGTAATATATATATATATATATATATATATATATTTCTCGAGTGCCTTTTAAATGGTCTACGTGCAAACTTGTGAGCCCGTTTGCGGGGAAAAAGGCAGGTCGCCGACAGCAACGCGCGAAGGAAATTAACAGAGGAAACGGAACAAGTTATGAAGCGTAAACAAAAAAGAAGAAAGTGCACGGTAAAGTATGAAGGTAACACAACACGGCAACTGCAAGCAGCGTCTGATGCAGAAATGACGTGAGAACCGTGGGGGAAGAGTTTAGTTTGTTATATACTTATTTTAGCGTCTCGTTGTTGCACCGCCCCAGTTTTCGCATGACGTACACAATACGAGCGTTCACCCAACCGATTTAGAAGTTTTCTCTTACTTTACTTTCTTTTACACGCGCTCACATCCTCTTAAAAAGTGCTTGTACGTACCGTACAACCTCGAATCCCACATTTTCCACGAACAATGGTGCCGAGAATCCATTGTATCACATTTCCTTTTTAACGCTTTCTTGTCAACACTTTACCTTTTCTTCCTTTTGCCTTGTTTTGGCTATCATCCTCTGGGTCGAGAATCAACCATCAAACTTTTTTGTGCAAAGAAGAAAAACTGTAACCTTCTCCCTCATGGTGATTTTTATTTCCTCAACATCACTGGAGACAACTTACTACTCATCCGCGACAGCCGCTGCTGCAAGTTTTTGCTCACGCCACCTCTGGAATGCCTTCTCTCTTTGTTCATGCAGGCGACGCTTTCTCTCTCTGTTTTTGGCGATCCGCTCCTGCTTAGCCACCATGATCCGCTTGCGTTTTTCCTCTCTTTCCTCTTTCGTAAGGATTTGGGACCGCTCGGTACGAATCATTTGCCTCTCCAAGCGGTCGTTGATTCTGAGAGTTTCGCGTCGCCGCCGCTTAGCAGCCTTCTCCTCATCAGTCAATTCTCCGTTGCGGTGCGCTGCAAGTGCCCGCACAACCTTCTCTCGAACACGTTTTGCACGGCGGTAAAATGCAGCCTTTTCTTTTCGTCCACTTTTCTCGTACTGTTTATATAAAACACTCACCGGAGACGGAGCTTTTGTCTCTCGAGCTCGCGGCGTGAGGTTGAGAAGATGTTCCATTGCTGCCAGAAGGCGGATAGTAGCGGCCGATGTCATTAATGAATCGTCGTCTACCACTTCCTTCACAATGTTGGAAGCCCATGCCGTGTCCAGCTGTACACGACTATTGTACTTGAGCACCATTTTGAGGCAATGCAAGTAGTCGTACAGAAGTGTGTACTTCATATTATATACCGAGGTTGGTGTTACCGATTGAAGGAAACTGCTGATTGCACTTGCGGCGGATGCACGTAGAGTTGCCCCCAAGCCGGAGAGCCGCGGTAGCACCGCTTCTACCATCTGACAACATCCTTGAAACACTCTTACGCGCTGGGGCCCTTCCAGAACCTCCACTTCGCTAAACTTCTCCAATGCTGCGGGTAGCAGTGCCCACGCAAACCCGTGACGGTAATGATGCATATCCCGCTTTACGGAAGGCATTCGTTTCTTTCCATCCCAACCACGGTCGCAGAAGATGGACTTGTAAAACTCCATCAACGTCACTCGAACGTCTTCACCTGCGTGGTTCTTATGTGCGAGGAAGGCGATGAAATGAAACACGCGAAGAGCCACGTCCTTCAGTCGGGTCATGCGCCGACGAACTACAAGAGCGTGTCGTGCCGAACGGCTCTCTTTGTTTACTAAAACCCGGTCCAGTTTGCGGCAATAGCTTTGAATGTCGGAAAGAAGTTGGAACAGACTCTCTGCCACGAGAAACCTTCCGAAGTAACGATTCTTCGTCATCATAAGCATTTGAAGGGACGAAACGGTACTGTTGAAAATCACGTCATCCGCCGCCTTCACATTTTCTCGACAAACCGCCAACAGAACCTGAAAAATGTGTACTGTTAATGGAGAGCGCATAGCCACCCCAACTCGTGTTGCAACTTGAATTGCTCGGACAACATCACCCTTCTCCTTATTGGCTGTATCCGTTGGATACACGAATTGAAGATCTACGTTCCCAATCATACCCTTCAGTGCGTCAATGTACTGCTGAGTTGGAGCTTCTTCTTCCTCTTCGTCACCTGTATCAGATTCTTCATCCTCTACATCTGGATTGAGTTGCTCCTCATCGGCTCCCTCCTCCGGCTCCGTTGCTTCGTCCTCCTCAGTGGGTTCTTCGCTTTCATCCGCTTCTGTTTCTGTTTCTGTTTCCGTCTTATCCGCTTCATCCTCAGAGGGTACATCACCCCCCTCGTCTTCCTCATCTTCGTCTTTTTCATCAACTTGAGTGCCTTCGTTGTTCTCGTCCTCCTCGTCACCTTCTTCTTCATCAGCTGAAGAATCTTCCGCCTCTGCAGCTACTCCCTTTGCTTTAGCTTGCCTTATTAGTTCCCGGTCGTCCGTATGA
This sequence comes from Trypanosoma equiperdum, assembly GCF_001457755.1. Classification (NCBI taxonomy): domain Eukaryota; phylum Euglenozoa; class Kinetoplastea; order Trypanosomatida; family Trypanosomatidae; genus Trypanosoma; species Trypanosoma equiperdum. The sequence goes on along the minus strand of NW_027124873.1, from coordinate 38,135 downwards.
TAAGCCTCACGAAGCGGAGCCAAGACAAGGTCCAGAGTTGGCCGCTCTCGAACATAACGAGCAAAACGTAAAAGATAACCCGTCGCAATGCGGCGCACGCACACCATAAGGGGTAACACGTGAAGTGCCGAAGACGGTCGCATCACGAGCGCCATCAACACATCATAAAACAAATCCAGAGTTTCCAACGTGCCCGTACGAAAGAACTGGCAAAGATCAGGTACCGTACTGTTAGCGAGGTTTTTCGCCTCTTCATTGCTGGGGTCGTCGGTACTCAGAATCAGAAAAAGCAATACGAGCAGCACATGAATATCTCGCTCCTCATAAAACAAGACACTGCGGGTGGAAGAGCTTTCCAGTGCCTCAACAATACAATTGCGGGCCTTGCGGAAGTTGCGCTCAGTTGCGCCAGTGGTGTATCGCGTGATGCCCTTCTCCTCAGCCGCAAGATAATCCCTAATAACGCTTAAGGCACTCAACGTGCATTTTGGTCTTGACAAGGCGGCGGTGTACGTGAAGGAAAATACGTCCGAAAAAAGGTAGATAGCCCGATTCATGCATTTCTCATCACCGGACTTCGGAGTGGGGTAAAACCCAAACCGCAGCAAGGCACGAACCGCCTCGTCGACGTATGTGCAAGTTACGCCCTCACGTAGCGGCACACTTAAGCAAGCCCGCAACTCCCGTAGCACCCACGTGCGGTTGGCGTGCGCAGACAGGTCCGAGTCCCTAATGCAAAAATATTGTTTAATGAGGTCTCGGACTTTAGCATCCAGCATTTCAAGAGGCATCATCCGAAGTTCGTTGGGATCTGAAGCTTTTGCAACTATCTTCCTTCCATAACCCACCGCTTGGCTGGCAATCTTCAACATTTCTTGGCGTTGGTCGGCATCGTCGTTTTTTACAACCAATTGACCTAAACGGGCGACGAGTTGCTGAAACAGCGCCCGGCGCGGAATATCTGAGTTACCACGGCGGTAAGGCGCAATGGCGTTGTGCATCATTGTACTTAAATGCTCCTGCAGTGATTCACCAGCGGCACAGCGCTGCACAAGGAGGTCAAACCAATCGTCCCACACGGGATGAACCATTGGGTACACGGCAATCACCTGTTCCTTGCGGAACAGAGCATTGGCAATTTGTTCCACTGTTGCTGGTTCTAGTGGATCCATCGCAGCATACTTCTGCACGGTGGTTGGGAGAAACTTTTTAATTGCCGGAGGTTTCGTCTCCATTGCCATCAGACGTAGGAGCAGTTGCACTCCCTCTGGGCGAAAGTATTCTAACTTGGGGTAGAGGAAAAAGGCATATGATATCCATTCCATCACCGACTCATCCTCCCACAGCTTGGGAAACTTTTGAAGCGTTATTAACAATAAAGCCGCTGTCATGACGCGCGTAGCCTTTTGCTCAACGTAGGCAAAACATAAGTACTGGGCGGCATGACGGGCATCTTCCACTCGCATCTTCCCACGGTTTGCAACCACGGCTCCCATCGCAAAAACAGCAGCTACAATGCGCTGGTTACGCTCACCCCGCGTAGGGTCATTGATTGTGTCTGGGTCAAAATCATCCCAATCTTCCTGGTCTTCTTTCTGTTGCTCGCCTTGTGTATCTCTTCTCGCAGCCCGTGCCTCTAGTCGAGCCTTTGTGACTTTTAGCCGGGCATCGAGTGCTATTTCCTCTCCAATGAGTGAAAGCACAATAGATGGTGTAATGTCCGTTTCGCGCAATGCAAGAAATAGAATATGTGCATGCAAAACAATCATCGCCATGTCCTCAGTAACCATGCCTAGCAGCATACGTGACAGAGCGTACGGAAGTGCGTGGTGCGCTGTATCCCGCATACTTTTCAGCGATCGGCAGTCAACGCCATCCACTAATTTGGCCTTTAGATGGTTAATCAGTGAATGCTGACCTTCTTTCCGACGGGTCGAGTTATGCCGGAGGCACATTTGGAGCAACGCACGAACGTGTTCCCGCTCCTTTACATTTTTGGCGAGCACTGCTCGAGACCGACTAACTTTTCCGTGTGTTTCGACCTGTTCACCATCCTTTTGATCACTGGCAGCAGCCGCCTCCTCCTCCTCATCTCCACTGGTTAAACCCTGCGCTTTATTGTCGTAGTGTTTTTTGGTTCCACCACCGCGGCCCTTCCCCTTATTAAGTTCGTACTCTGCCCACTCATACCATACGATAAATGCTTGTACACTATTCGGTGCACCGCGTTCAAATTTGCTTAAATATGAACGAAGAGATCGCACATCCTCCGGCAAATGTTGCTGAATAAATGGAGGAGGCACAAACTTGAATATCTCACTCAAATCCACACCAAAAATATTGGTAGCATTTAACCTCGTTTTGAAGCTGGACAGATCGGAGCGCAACTCGGAGGAAACCTTGGCAGCTAAATGAATGTCAATGTCCTTTGTCCGAGCCGATCTCTGATGGGATCTTCCCTCGTGATTCCCAACAGCGGTGTGCTGCTGCGCGTGATGACCGCGGCGCTCCACCTGCTCTCGCGCATACTTTTCTTTATGATACCTTTTCGCTTCCTTCTTCACGTTGGTTGCTTTCCCCATTTTAGCCGAAGGCTTAACATTACGGCGAGGGCCGCCGCTGGTGCCCCCTTTACTCCCATGCTGAGCAAAGGAACCAGACATACCGAACGCCTTTCTTTTTTAGTTGCTTATGTGCGTTCGGCCAGTAATTTCCTTTTATTAGGTGGTTGTAACGGC
>NW_027124873.1:32538-35382 GCF_001457755.1 Trypanosoma equiperdum | reverse complement strand
AAAAAAAAAATAATAATAATAATGACAACAGTAAATAAAAAGGGGAAAGAAAACGCAGTAGAAGCGAAGGGTATCAGCAAACAGGGAAGTCAGCAGCAAAGAGATACAAAAAAAAAATCAACATATCGTAACCCAACCAGCGTGGCCGAATAGGAAGTTGTTAAGACAGAGGTGTAATAACTTAAGATAAAGGGTGGGTAAAAACAAAAATAGAGTGAAAATAAAACATGGCAAGCCGTTGTGAAGGAACGAGAAAATACAAATGGGCGAGATGAGGATGTCTTAAGCAAAAGTGTTTCAAACAGATACACACAAGTGCTGACATATCTCTCATGTGAATCCTCAATAGTAAGCACAACTGCAGTTGGCAATGCCCTCAAACGAAAAAAAAAAGAAATTGTTAAAGGATAGAAAATAATAATAATAATGTCATTATAATAATTATTATAGCACCCGCTGTCAAACAGCGGCAAAGGGTAAGGGAGTTCATTCCGTAACTTCCCCCTTCCATTAGGCAGGCACTCTGTTTCTTGCCATTAGAATTGGAGGTAAAATTTCCCACGTTAGCAACAGGGTACGGACACGAATCAAAATAAAAAAGAAAAACAGTAAAAACAAACGTTAATGGCGTAAACGCGAAGAGAAAAGTGAATATTTGAAGTCGTTTTAGCTCAAACAGGTCAACACATAAAACGAACGTCTGTTGTTACCATCTGTTGGGGGAGAGGGAGGGGGAGGGACATAATAACAATATTATTCAACGCTAGACAGCATTTGCTCAACGGGTTCACTTTCCGTCGTACTTGCGCCTGCGTAGTCCATCTCTTTCAGGTTTACCTCCGTGTCAGATTTCTGCACAGCAGCCCCACTTACACCGTTGTAATTGGCAGAATCAAGCAATAACTCACCAGCACCACTCTCTGAGCGGCTGCGCTTGCGGCAGTTGAAAGAAGTTTCGTCATCCACAGTTGTTGCTATCGTTTCCTCACCAATAATGTCCTCATAAATTTTCGAATCAGCATCGGTCTCTGCTTCCTTTGAAGTCGCTACCTCCACTTTTCCTTGAGCAGAAGCTTTAGGCGTTTCAGCGTCCGCTATTTGCACCTGTGATATTTCCTCTGCTTCTGTTGTTGTCATTGTCTCCACTTCATCCGTGGCTGGAGGTTGCTGGACATCCGCTTTTCCCTCTTCATCCTCATTCACAATTGTTGAAGGGGTCACTGCTTTATTCACAACTACAACAACTTCCTCCCTTTCTTCCTCCATAATTTTCTCAAACGGAGGTTTTGATTCATCCGACGTGTCCTCTTTTTCTTCAGAAACTGACGATGGAGGAACTACCACAATCATCTCCTCGGAATTGATGTTTTGAGGTGCTTTAATTACTGGTGCAACCTCTTCAGTTAGTAAAGAAACACAGTTAGGTGCTTCATTCACTTCGGTGCCATCAACAACAGAAATGGACTCCAATACGGCGGGTTCTGCGGTAATTGGCACTTGTGACATTAAGCGTATAAACTGGAGTAGAAAATTTAATGGCGTGGTGTCTTCGTAAATGTAGTGATCCTGCCTGTTTGTCTGCGTGCGTGTGTGTTTGTGTAAATACTTATTAGCACTTTTCCGCTGTTTACTTAGCAAATTTAGACTTTTATGTGTACGTACGTAGATGTGTAAATACGTGCGAATTGTTTCGTCAATGAAGTTATTTTTTTTAAAAAATGATTTTTTTTTTCCAAAGGAAAGAGGAGAGCGCAGGGGAGAAGAATTGTGTTCAAGATAAGTTAACGTGTACGACCCTCCGTCACAAATTCCTTCCATACTGCAACGCAACTGTTCATACATGCGAACCTGTACGATAACGCACTAAAAAACTACTGCTTTCTCTCTCTCTTTTTCTCCGCATATTTCCCTTTTTTATTTCCCTCCATGTTTATTTTTCTCTTATTTTCATTATTATTTTTTTCGTTTTGTTTGTTTTATTTTTCATCATTAATCATCTGCATGACCCGCTGCAGCACGTTAAGAATGACATGTTTGATACACACGCACACGCAGCGCAGTAATGGTACAGTCGCGCAACACAAGAGTAAAAAAAAATGTGGAGAATATAACCGCTATGAGGGAAAGAAGATGCAAACAGTGTTTTCTTTGTTGTTTTTTTTTTCATATATATTTTGTTTGTTTGTTTGCGAAGTCGTGCCCTCATGTGAGATTTGGGAAATATCTTTTGGCTGCCTTCGCATCCATTGTAACTAAACACGCAATTACTATTATTGGTCCTACACTTGTTCCCTCCTTGTCGATCACTACATTTCCGCCTACACATGAATAAACATGAAAATGTTCACCTCCACTAATTTATTTTATTTTTCTTTTCAATGGTACTCACCGCTCATGAGCACACATATGCACGCTTCGGTGTGGTGAAAGGAATGTGCAGAAAAGAGGAAAAGAGAAGAAAAAAGAAAAATAAATGACAAAGTGCAACGGTAAGACAACCCAGCACAAAGAGCGATGTGCAAAACACACAAACAAACAAACAAAAAAGAGGAAACAGAATTCTGATGCTCAGCTTTATTCAAAGCTTCGTTTGCAAGTGCGCCGCAGTTTAAGACCATTTTCTTCTGTTTTGAATAAATAAATAAATATCTTTATTTATTTATTTATAAATCACTATTTACGGTCCCAAACAACCTTTCGGCCTCTTTATCTCTTTTTTTTCTTCCTTGTTGCATGATTCATTCCATCGTTTTCCCGAGGTACCGAGTAGCTTGCATAGAAAAATATGTGCTGGGAATGCACTACATCGGTTAAGCTTGCTGTCACATCAGTTAGGACAAGTGA
>NW_027124873.1:28906-32528 GCF_001457755.1 Trypanosoma equiperdum | reverse complement strand
AAAAAAAAAAGAGGACAATTAGCACACAATCAGCAACCAGTAGAAAGGGCACCTAGTTCGGAAACCAACAAAGAGAAGCAGCACAAAAGCGGGAGGGCACATAAAAGTGCGATATGCAGCTCAAAAAAAAAAGTATAGAAAACTGCGATATCAACGCACATTTATTGCTCCCCTCCCCGCATATTTTCCTCACATTTATTGGTTCCACCAGTTTAACCTCGACTCTTTCCCCTTTTCAATTTATGATAATGGATCTTCTGCCATTTGATTCTCCGTTAAACCTATCCATCCATTTTCCCTCGTATTTCATTGCGTTGCAGCACACCCTCCCTCCATCTTCCCTTCACCCCTCTCAAAATTATATGTTCCGTTCCGACTTGTACGCGTTGGTCACCGTACGGTACGCCTCCCCACCCGATGCATCAGCTTCTTCATTCTTCCCTCGCACTCACAAACACGTTGCATTCCTCCACATTATGCGGCCATCTTCCACCCACACTAAAAGAGAAGGAACAAAAGAACTCAATCAGTTTCTCTTCCCCACAGGCGTTACACGGGTTACGACTGATGATGTGAATCATTTCTTCTTTTTCGGTGATTGGGAACTGCGTCGCATGAGGACGGCCTCCTTGTACCTCAAGTGTTCTTCACTCACATAATCCGGATCATAGCCATCGCCTTTAGTCCCAACCTCCACACGCCGACGCTCTGAACTCGATTCATTTTTGCCACGTAGAAGAGAAAGGATGCCATATTTGGAAGCCAATACGTACACGACAGCACAAGTAATGGCTAACAGTGTCAAGTATGTAAGGATGGTTGAAGGATCCGTATCCAGAGACGCTTCAATGGCCACTGTTTCATTGAATGCTGCAACAAATTGGGGTTGCTCGGTTTCACCATTTTTATAGTAAACACCAACGATAAGGTGGTAGTCGTTAGGTTCCAGCAGAGCATGCGGAGTGAAGGTGTAGTGAAAACTTGCGGATTCTCTGTACTGAACAATACGTGCATGACGAATGGCAGAGAAGTTCTGCAAGATCTGGTTAGGCGTGTGTGCAGGGGCAACACTGGCGGAAACGAGAAGGACGGTGCTGTTCTGGCGTTGATCGTTGTTACGAAATGCGATTAGTGCATCAACACGCGAGCCTGCGTGAAAAGTGGGCGTCGAACCTCCACGAACCTTTGGGAAAATGGCTTGTACTGTAGGTAAAAACAATTTTTCCTCTTCTGCTTCCCCTTCACGCTCTGCGTCGTCACTCTCCGCTGTTTTGGCGGCCCCATCCGCCTCCGTGGCAGAGGCTGGTACGGCTGCAAGAAGGGACGAAGTTGCCGCTGCGAATAGAAGCAACAACATTAAGGAACGACGGCAAGCCATCGCTGTTATTGTTTTTATTATATATATATATATATATTTTTTGTTATATCTCTTCCTTTCTCTAAATTGTTATTACTAATCTGTTTTGTTTGACGTTGGCTCCACCACTTGTGTGTGTGTGTATGGAATTATACCAATATTTAACAGTATATATGTCAGTTGCGCCTCCTAACCTAACAAGAAATCAATAATAATAATAACAATAATAATAATAATAATCATCATCATCATCAAGTGTGGAGAGTAGAAGGTGACCTCAACATCTTCGCAAATACAATCAACACATGAGTTTTTTATTTGTATCATAGTTTCCACAACCATAATATATCCGTTTCGCGAACAGTAATTATTGCGGTCAAGTGATGACAATACTTGAAAGAAGGTAAGAAGATGTGTTAACAGGGTTCAACGGCAGTTCATCAAACAAATATATGTGGTCTCCGGTAAATTGGCCTTTACTTCCGCTAACAGTGTTGCTGTTTTGCTCTTCCGTTCGGTTACATTTTGTTTCTGTTTTGGTTTTTCTGTTTCACGTGCAGTTAGGCCAGTTTTCCATTCGAAGAAGAGGGTTGGTTTCCTCGTCACCGTTGGCGAAGCTCTTTTTTTTTTTTTCTTCATAAGTGCGACCTTCACTATGAAATTTGCTGTTAGTCCTTCACATACTCCCAAATATCAAACAAACATCTGCATGTCAATTTTGTGCCTTTCCATCAGGACCCTCCTCCCGCATGTTTTCCTCAAAAGTAACTGTTCCGAGAGCAGTTACTTCACTAACTTGTTTACCGATAGTTTATTTGCGTTGGGTAATTGAAGGTCCGAAAAAAAAAAAAAACAAGTCACACAGCGGCTCAAAATAACTGCAATTGCACGGAGTAAGAGGGAAAGAAGAATATTTCCGGCTCAAAGTCCATTGGTGTCATAGTTGCCACTCACAATATTTTTCGAATGTCACTCTGCATTTGCCACTACACATAAGACTGCGAAATGCCATCGTAACAGTAAACACGTCTCACATCTTTCCTCACATGCACACCATTTGGTTAATGCTGTGGGAACTGCGACTGTGGTGATAGTTTCTGTTATTATTATTTTTTTCTTTCGGTCTCCTGTGGGAAATAAAACTCACTTCTCCTTTGATTATATGCCTCGTCTTTGACCATAAAATCCCTTTTGCGTGTCGCTCTACAACTTCAACATTTGCTTCACAGCACCACCACCCGACTCCCCCTTATCGAGTGCTCGGTTGATAATATCGCTTGCCTGCAAATATTTTACCGCACAACGCTCCACACACTTCACCTCATCCATGGTTAACTCTTTACTGCTGAGATTCTTGCAGCAAAATGTAAAACATTCGGACTGCAAGCGACTCATCAGTACCTCCAAACGGAAGGATTCTTGCTTTACAGCCAGGCGCATGGAAAGAGAATTACGTCCGTAGCTGGTGCAAGCAACAAAACAACAACAATAACAAAAAAAGAAAGAAAGAAAGAAAAACACGGAAAACAGTACAAATATGAGCTATGTGTGAAAATATCTTTTCTTTGATCGTTAGGTAACAGGCGCTACAAAGCTACGACAGAGGAGGCTTACAATCCTCCTGCAACTCTTCCCTTCCCTCGGTGGTTAACGTTAGTTGAAGGGTGACGGTTCTTAAGGTACACGTCGCTATTCGACAAGGGGGAAAAAAAAAAGAGATATGAAGAAAAGAATAAAAGAAACATGAATGTATATATATGTATATAAAAGGAGGTAATTGAATTGCTTTCGGCAATACAATTCACAGAAAGCAAAAACAAAATAATGAAAACGATAAGACACGTATTAGAGAGTGCTGCTTCTAGATTTATGTGACCCTGCGGTTACGTGATATGTTGTGTAAAACAGTCGCTTGGAGGTACCTAACACGAGGAAAGATGAACAAAATGTCACAGCTGTCGTCCACATTTCTGCCTTTCTCCTCTTCTTTTTGTTATGGGTCTCCTTAAAAAAAAAAAAGAACCCTCTTCCCTAAACATCACATCACAGGCAAGTAATGGAAGGGAGTGCAGATAGATCCAAATATATGTGTAAAAGACGGGCCATAACGTCCGAGGGGAAGTAATGTAACACTAAAGTATTCACGCACTTCACTATCCTTAATGGAAGGTGTCCTCCACTCACAGTTGCATTACATTCCTATCAACCAAATCACCTACAAATACTTCAGTCAACCACAACATTAACAACAATATCACACACACA
>NW_027124873.1:27761-28870 GCF_001457755.1 Trypanosoma equiperdum | reverse complement strand
TATATATATATATATATATATATATCGAAATATATACGGTTTACAACTCCCTCATTCACATCGCAATTACTCAGTACTCAAGTGGGTTCCACCATGTGTTTTTATCAACAGAATTCATCTCTCGTACCAGGCGTCAACTCATTATTTCTCCCAGACTCTTTCTAGTAACACCGCAAACTCGTGAAACACATCTCTTTTTTTTTTTTAGCCGTGACCTAACTTATTTTAAGTGCATAAATTTCTTGTATTTTTTTTTGTAAAAAAAATTATTCTTTAGTTCAGTCTTCCTTGTTCTCCCCTCCTCTTTTGTGGTTTTTGTTTTTTTTTGAAAAAACGATAATAGAGCCCAGCGTCATATACTGTAGCGACGTCTCGCTCACTCATTCATTCACTCACTCACTTAAATAATGGAGTTCTCCCTTCTTTCTTTCTTTTTTTTCTCTCTCTTTCTTATTGTAAACGGCCTCAACATAATATATCAGTCCCTCTGTGTTCCCTTCATCATCTCAAAGATATTTTTTCAATAGTACACAACTCAAAGGAAAAGAAGGGGAAAACAACAACATCAACAACATCATCATCACACTGAAAAAAAAAAAGAAAGAACAGTGAGCATGTGCACAAGGGAAAGGGAGGCATGATGCAACCCTGTCATGGCATCCCACTAACCAACCAAAACATGTGTGGTAATTCAAATACAAAAAGAAAAAAAACAGAAAGGAAATCAACAACAACACCACCAAATAGGGGAGAGAAAAAAAACGAGGTGTGCGTGTGTGTGTGTGTGTGGAGGAGGGGGGAGGAGGGAACAAACAGTAGAGTGTTGATATTGTAATAATTTGTAAAAGAAAAAAGCGGTAACCCTACCGACAATCGTACGAGTTGGTAAAAAAAAAAACAAAAAATTAACCAAAACAAGACAGACGCATATAAATAAATACTCCACCGAAAGATCAATGGGGACGGGACAAGTAGAAATCGCTTATCACCCTGTAATTATACACAGTTCCACAATGATAACGTCATACCATTTAGCTCCACTCTGCTATTATCCCCATTTCCTTCCCCACCCTCGTACTTTCTCCCTCCTTAACATTCTGATTTCCCTT
>NW_027124873.1:9366-27751 GCF_001457755.1 Trypanosoma equiperdum | reverse complement strand
AAAAAAAAAATAAATAAATAATAATAATAATAATAATAATAATTTCACGCACAGGTTACTCCGTTGAACTTTCCATCACATTGTCGCAAGACTTTAAATACTCTTTCGCATGCCAGGACACACGTTGATATATTCTGTAAGCAACTGAAACCATTGAGTGTTGCGCTGGTGATGCTGTTGGATTGCAGCATTACTGCCATGGCATGACTTAAAACACCTTCCAATGCATCGGAAGCAGCGCCAAGTGGTACGGCGGAGGAGGCCTCGGGGCCGAGCAGAGCACCACGCAATACTGAAGGAGTGGGAAGTGCACATGCGAGAGATGTGGGCCGAACATATCCAGTTAGAAGCGGGCTTCGGCACGCATTCAAATGCCGCTGCGTAAAGGTGCGACCCATGAAAAACACTGAGCGACGCATCCTTTTGTCACTAAGATTCAACAATTTTAGCCTCCAAATGTGATTCCTCCTTTCCCTCCTAAGATGTATCGTAGGACAATTTCGGTGAGACGAGTCTTTTTTTCTTTTGTTTTTTAACAAAAAGATTTTACTTGTCTTTTTCTTTTCGTTGATAAGATTACACTGATGTTTAGCAGTCAGCGTTTCAGTCCTAGCGAAACCTCCCCGAAGTTTCCTCCGCGAAGTGGGTCTTCGCTAATAGTGATATTCCCCCTTGCAACGCGGTAAACGTCAAGAAAGTGGAAGATTGCACGTGAGCAAGGTTGGTCAGATAGCAACAAATAGAGTAACAACAGAAAAAGAAAGTACTCAGAAGGCTCAAGAATGTGCTTTGGTATACAAAAGCAATGGCCAAAGCACGCGTGATGCAACAAATGAAGGCATCGTATAATCTGCATTTCTCCAATCACCAGTTAGATTTTGCCTTCACCCGTAAACTCAACACTTTCGAGTCGTCACCGGTAGTCATGTGGCCACGACTTGAACAACAACAACAATGCGATAAGCGATAAATGTTAAACACACTTACTTCAAACCACTTATGCAATTACACCACCAGCGGGAAAGCACAAACGCACCCCTTCACGCCTCACCAAGCGACGGTGTAAAAATATTCTATCGCTACTGTTCCCTCGACCCACCGTCTGCACCGATGTATGAAATAATTGCGCTCCCCGTACCACTCCCCGACTCATCACCTCGCACGTCAAACCACATGGGAAGCTGTCGAGCTATGAGCACAATGGAGCCGTACCGACGAACTAACTGTCGTGCATCGCGTGGAAGGTAATTCAGTACGGTAGCTTCCTGAGCCCCACCCACAGTGAACATTGCAATCAGCCGCACAAGATCTGCAAGCGTACGACACGGTGAATGAAGTAATTCTGCAGGTGGAGGCTGGCCATCCCTACGACCAACGACAAGGACCGTACTGAAGATCACTTCATATATTTTGAAGAACTCACGGTGACGCTCAAAGAACTCCTGTTTACACTCCCACACATCAAACGGAAGCTCTCGAGCAGCGGGTGAGTGGCGGAACCGAGTCCATAACACCGGATGCTCAATTGGCATAACTTGCATCAACATCCTCGCCTTCTCCTTTTCGCTCAGTTGCCTTCCAGGCCCGCAGACACTCCGAGCACCCGCAGAAGACGCGGGGATTCTTACGCCATGAGACGCAGCCGCGAGAAAAGGCGTCCACACGAAGCCCTCCTTCAACAGTAAGTATAACGAGTGCTGCTTTACAAAGGCTTCGACGGAGGCATACGCACATTGCAGTTGCCCTCGACTGCTTGTTGAAAGCGAGGCGACAAGTTCCTCAACCGAAAGGGGTTTCTCCCCAAGCAGCTGGAGACATTGGCGCAGGACCACTGGTATCGGAGTAGTCTGCCACGTCAAACTAGAAGGTTGTTCATGCCGTTCCATCACTTCCCACGGCCTAACCATATATGCTGTCATGTTTACGTCGAAAAGGTGACGAAGTCGATCAAAGACAAAAATGCACGCGGCATCCTTGTGAGTTGCCGGATAAATGTGAAGCCGCTCCATAAGGTCTGACGGCAGCACATCATCCAACTCCGTCATAGCTATGCCTGACCGCAGGCGCTGCAGGTTCTCGGGACTTGCCGATGCAAAGTTACGGAATGCTTCGATTAGCGGTTGGCCAAGGTTAAGCACCTCAAACCCCTGAGCAGATAAAGCCTCGCTGCCAACGTAGGGACGACGGTCGGCATCCATCATGCGGAGAAACACATCATTTATATCGTCTCCGGTCACACGACAATCGAGGATAGTGGCAGGTACACGCTGCAGTTCCTCCAATATCTCCTTCAAGGTGGCATCCGGAGAGAAGCACATACCAGAACGAGGCGATTGCATCACACTCCGAAGCGGAATATAAAATGAAAATGGAACAGTTTTTTGAAGAAGTAACAAGATTCGATTAAGCTTCGGATCATCAAAAGCGCTAATAGTTAACGTCGACTCATGAATGGATTCTGCTTGTCTGGTTGCATGACCAGCAGTAGAAAAGGCAGGAGCTGACGCTGCCAGTGGGTTGGATGTCGATGTTGGTGGTATCGGGTTCAACCCCATACGGGTCACAAAAGATGTTGGTGATGCCTTTACTATGCCATTCTGTACCAGCACGAGTGATGCGTGCTGCAAAAGGAAGGCCTCCAGTAGGCGCTCATTACCACACTTCCGTTGCTCAAGCGCTGGTAAAGAACGGTACAATTGTGAAACAGATAGTTGCTGTTGGGGTGAGGCGGCAACATTTGCCAAAACTTTTGCAATTAATGGAGTGCTACTTCCGGCGCGTCGCAGCTCGCTGGCGAGCATTACAACAGTTAAGCCGGACGAGGCGACCTCAACCTGAAACTTCGATGGCCGCTCCTTCACATACTGGCCGAGTCCACCTGTGTTATTTGATACAAGTTCCAACATTTCATCACTTAGTAAAGCGGAGACGCGCGGTAAGGGGAGTGCACCGTGACGACGCAATATAACCCGCATATTTTCCCACAGCATATCGTCCTCCTTCTGTGTGAGTCGCAAGCGCATGGAGTTCAAAAGTGCGCCGCAAGCCATTGTCACCGCTGAATGCGGATTTGAGCGGAAGCCGCGCATTGCAGATGTGTAAATGTGAATATGCTTCGAAACACCTAATACAATTTACCAATTAATTCCTCCTTCCACTTGCGTTTCCCTCAGTTCCGTCTGCTTCCCCCCCCCAGTGATTAGATCAATAAACTCAACGCAACAGCCACTAGTACGTGGGAGACAGCTTACAAAGACAACAACACACAAAGAAAAAGCATACACGACGAAGCGTATAAAACAGAATTAAACCAACATCAAAGGTTTTTTTCTTTTTGAAAGGGATCCGCAGGGGATATAAAAAAGAGTCGAGTAATAATAACAAGTTCAACGGCGTGCTTCGATAATTAAAGGAGGGCGTGGAAAAAGAAGAGCATGGAAAGCTTGTTAGGGACTGATGGAACTTAGTGTAACACTAAATCAAGACAATGAAAGAAATTTTAAAAAAACAAAAAAGGAAACGACTCAAGTTAAAGGAAAGAGAACATGAAAGACGATCAACAGATCCCTACCGCCAAAATTCGACACACAAACAGTCATGTAGTCTCTTTTTTTAAAAAAAAAAGAAATGATGTCGTTGTTACTTCCTTTACTTTACTTTCCATTTGAGTTTTGTTCATTTTCTCCTTCCCTCTTGCTTTTCACCCTCTTTTTCTCCTTCCAGGGGGCAGCGGGGCGGGGAGGCGGGAGGGGAATACACTTGCAGATCAGTACATTTACTTTAAACGCATATAAAACTGAGAGTGTGAGGCCATCAAAAAAAAAAAAGGAGAGAGATGGAAGGAAATGATGTATATGCTTACGTAAATTTCTTACGTCCGTTCCTGTTCTTGCGCATGAGTTAAACAGCACATTTGTTATTACCGTATCAAAACAATAAAAACTATTGTGGTGTTATATATATGTATATATATATACGTTAAAATTGTCGCTGGGAACTATAACAACATTGATTTTTTTTTCTAAAGAGGGTAAAACTCTACTGTCTCTGTGACAAATTTCTTCCTTTATTTCTCGTTGTTGTAAAAGCAGTAATGTTTGATAACACAACTTAGAAGAAAGAAGGAAAAAACAAAAGAAACAAATACAGGTTGGAACGTTTCGTTATCACTAATCCATTCGCCACATCGTCATTGACATCTTTTCTTTCTCCAATGCGCTTCCTTCTTTTTCCTCACTCGATATTTAAACAATTGAAAGCACTTCACACGCCTCCCGTACTGCGAAAGATACGCAGGGAAGGAAAAAAAAATAGTGTATAAAGTACACTGATAAAACATGCACATGCACCTCTATGAAGTCTTCCCCCTATCCCTCTCCCGAACGAAAAACATGCAAATCAAAAAGAAAAAAAAGAAAAGTGCCGTTAAAAAAATAAATAAATGAACGTTTTTTTCCCCCCTAACTCAAAACAAATTAAACCTGCACATGCATAGCCCCGCTAAAGTATGGCTGAATGAACCAAACAACCTCAGGTATCGATTAGCCCAGCGAATCAAACAGCCTTCCAGCAGCTCTGGACGAATACGAAAATGCTCTGCGAAATGGCCATACCGAGGCCAACACGTGCGGATCCCCACCCGATATTCAATCGACTATTCATCCACCGAAGCGCTGCCATCGGGTAACGATGCCGCTGAGTTGACCGCTCCATCAGTCGAGTCCGCAACGGATCCTGTTGATTCATTGCAACCCTTTCGCTTCCACCATGAGTGGCATGAACACTCGTGTAACTCTCACCACTACGGTATACAAAAAGAGTTTGTAAGTAGAGAAACTGCAATAACTGAATGTAACGCACCGGTCCGGATCCTGACGGAACACCGTAAACGACAGAACGTACGTAGTTGAACGGCGAACTAAACACAGAGGCGAGCATTGCAGCGAAGAGGTTGGAGGCAAAAACTGCGCTATCGACTGATGGCTTTTCTGCACGATGGGTAGATAACGCCTCACCGGAGTTATGTGACGCCGCCACGAAAGGTGATGGGGAATTGTTATCAGTCGCGTGGCTACATGCTGGTGATGCCAAGCCAAGGTACTGTGCCTTCTGGGTGATGCTCTGTCCCAAAAAAGTAAAGAAACAATGAACATTTCGGCTATTCCTGCACATTTCGTACACTATGCCAAACACACTGTCACGAAGGATTGTAGCCACAATACCCCGAAAGAAGATTGATAACCCCTTCTCCTCATATACGTTGCGCGTGACGTGAAAAAATGAAAATTTCTCTTCTACACTCCACATACGGTACTTTACAACCTGCATTCCGTTCAGTAGACTACCGTTGAGAGTACCTGCGACGGCACCAATGAGAAAAGCGTTAACGCCGGGGGAATTAGACGCATGGAAACACGCTGGCATATACCTGTCAATGAAGATGCGTGTGGAGTCCTGCCAGAACAAATATGAAGCAGCCACTAGTGTACGGTAAACGGCAGCGTTCACAAATCCCTGAAAGGGATGTTCGAAGTTACGGCGGTCAAGAAAGTGATGACGACGGTACATCACTCTCACGTAGAGGGCCCTATCAAACGGATTGAACAAAACGGCCTGAGCAGCACCAGAGATTAAAGCTGGCCCCGCAGTAAGCAAGAAACTGTCTCGGTTCTTTTCATCTTGCGTGGTCATTCCATGCAAAGACCCGTCTCCCGCTTAATTAACAAAAAATTTCCCTAGGAGTAGCACCCTTTTTTTTTTCTCCGCTGTCACTTCAATCACACCACCTTCCCCCAACCGACGAAAAGGGATAGGCACACCGGCCTTCGTGTATTTCCCGACTGTAAAAGTCTAATGAAACCCCTCTCTTCCCCTTCCCCTCCACCAACACCAACACAAGCACACACTTTCTTCCTCTGCCATCCAAACAACTCGTCACGCGGGCGTGACATGTCAGAGGAAGACCATGCACAAGAGATATCGGAAATACAAATAAAGGAATATAACATACGGCCACCAAGAAAGAAAAAAAAAAGTGATAGCAACAGCAACAGATGCTGTTAGAAAGTTTAAGCACTTGCACCACCCTGCAAATACCTGCATGAGTGGGTATTACAAACGAACATGTATAGGAAAGTGGAAACTTAATTAGACGGGAGGGGGCAAGTAGAAAATGTGTAAAGAAGGTGTGGGTGCCGCTGGTGCATAAAGAGTAGAGAATTCACAATGTTCTCCATACTTTAAGTTGGTTCAGGGCAGTAAAAATAACCGAAAACAACGAAAGCGGACAATCGACAGCTGAAAGGCGTGCGAGATTGTTGCAGTCTCTTTTCTTTCCTTATATTTCATTCGTTTATTCTGCCGACCCTGTAACTCTTCCGCTTCCAGTCTTTCCACAGCGAGATTCGCTATGGACGGTTGGAAGACGTATTCGTGTTGATCATTCAACAACGAATGTTTTGCATTGTATCTTTACCTGACGTTAAACACCTCCTTCTTTCCATTTATTCCTTATCCCTGTTACGTTTTCATTTTTCACCTCAACGAAAACGTATCTTTTCAGATAATCTCTCTCATCCCTCTTCTCCTTTTCCCAGATGTTTAGGCGGTGCCACAATGGTGTCGTGAAATAGGGAAATGTCGTTGTGAAAAATAATGCACTTCCCGAAGTCCACCTCCAGCTCAGCGGAAATTATGGCAGCAAAACATGATGCCTTTAGTTGAGTAACACATATTTCATTCCTTTCCTCGCATTTTTCATCGTTACATCCTTCATTAGATTACTTTACTTATGAACCATATCCCTGGTCCAAAGATAGTATTTCCCCCTTTTTCCTTTGTTGTTAGTGCCCCGTGCCATCTTCCACAAGAATGATACCAAACACATCACAATTATTTCTTTTTTTCGCTTGCACGTGCACTCCCTTTTGCGGATTCGCTCAGGAGATCTGCGAGCCTTTTACCTCACTTTTAATACTTCCAACCACGACTTCTTCCTTGGAGGTCTCTGCTGGACCCTCTATTGCTCTGCGGCCTGTAATTCGATTCAGTGCGGGGTCTCTTGTTAACTGCTGGAAGCTGAGCGTCGTAGCCAGAACGCCCTCCCTTAGCGGATGGTAGCAGCCCCTCACGACCCTGCCGAAGGACGGGCAACTTGTGTTTGTGGGCCCAACTTTCCGTGATGGCGCCCATAGGAATGTGACTGGAGGAGAAGGATGACAAAATGATGCGGAGGTTGTGGCAGGAACCCAACATCTCAGCCTCCTTCGCTCCCGCTGATGACTTCTGCACCAGTCGCTTCACAGCGTAGATGAGGAGGGGTTCCACCTTCTCCACAGCTGCCAGCATATTACGACACTTCGCTGTGAATTGTTCGTCTTTAAGCTGTTTTACAAAATCCAGAGGTTTCTTCTGGCCAACAGAAGTGAGAGCAAGAAGAAGTGCCTCAAGCGTCGTTAAATACTCGGGCAACGTGTTTCCATCGCCTATAAGGTTCATAACATGTTCTAGAAGAGTTTTATACAGCGTGTCCGTGTTTTCAGGTGTTGCCGAGCGCGCGGCGAGGAGGAGTAGCTTCGCATGCCACATTCCCCTAACTGTCGTACCGTCGACCGGTGCGGAAAGCAGTCCGGCCTCATCTAGCATAGGGGTAAGATCATATGTAACAGCGCCCACGTGCTGTGCAACCAGACTGAGAGACTCAAGTGCACGATCGGTGTTGAGTTTGGTGCTGGCCAAAAAAGCGGTAAGGAGCGGCAAACCCTTTTTCTCCTCAACAGAAGGTAGTGACGCTGCTATCCGTGCGAGTTGGGCAAACTCTGTTATGGTAACAGCAGAGAGAACACGGATGATGAGAGCGAGTACGTGCTCCTGAATTTCCTCTGTCCATTGCGGACGAAACGATGCCGTTTGCGCCACCTTCCTCAAACGAGCCATAGCTGTGCGGCGTTCCTTCTGTAATTGATCCTCTTCCTCGGCTTCACGATCATCGCTTAACCAATGTAGCAGTTTTGTGACAACCGGACGAAACGCCGTGCTTACGAGTGTATCCAGCGCCTTTGAGGCTGCTGAACGAACAGGTTCAGCAAAGCCGTTTTCGTCAATCATCACCTGCATCAACACATCCGCCCCCTCACGGGACAGGTACTCCCATTTTTTATCGAGCATGGAAACGGGACCGAGCGCAGCAATGCCCTGCACTGCCGCAACCAACAACTGTTGGGTATTATCGGGTCCGCTGAGTATTTTCACGAGAGAGGTAACCACCTTTTTGAGTGCATTACCGTCGCGCATATGCTGTCCGTATTTCGCAAAGAACTCGAGCATCCTCACGCGCAGCAGCAGTGGAGTTTCCGCCTTCTCTGCCTCTACAAACGTCTGTGCGATTTCCTCAGCGAAATCGTTCACCTTCGCGGGATCTTCCGCAACGGCAGCCTGCAGCACGGCGTACAATTCGGAGGCGGAAGTTGTGCCTTGAGGGGTGTCCAAATGTTGCATTGTTGGCGAAGACGCAGTCGGCGTCGTTTCTGCTGCCATCACCGGGGAAGTGGTGAGATCCTCCTTTTCATCATTCTTTGCGGTTGCAACCTTCTTCTTAACCGGCATTGTGTCCCGTATCTGTAACCAAGTACACAAAGTTCCACAACGCGTAAGTCCTCTCTTTATGATTTCCCCAACTTTTAGCTCCCCAAAACACTACCTTCTCTAGTATCCCGTTGTCCTGAAATAAAAGACAACGAAGGACCGTATTCGCCAATTATGTAAACAAATATAGATGTGACTATTGCCTTCGGTGGCCGCACGACACTTAATGTTATGATGCAGCAACTTATAGAATGCGTAATTGAAACAAAGAACCAAGGAAAAGAAGGAGGACCAGGACAGAAGTACCAGTGACAACACAGTACGCTGGAAGCGACATATACAAAAGTATACAAAAATAAATTCGTATAAACATATACAAATTATTGCAATTTGCATACGCGTCGTGCTCATGAAAACGAAGAAAGGAAAGGAACGGTCCGAAAACGATACGGTCTGTGAGCAAGCATGAAATCCCCAACACTGAAAAGTGTGAATAATGGAGGCAGAATGAAGCTGCGTGGTGATACTTCCTTGCTTAACTCACCACTCCCTCCCAGCTGCAACTGTCCCAACAACCAGAAACAAGATGAAAAAGTCGTACAGCGTACTGTGTACAATAGAACCCATTGTTTGATGAAACAGTTGTCTACAAACGACCACTTAATGGGAACTCGTGCACAACCCGTGTGATAACTGTGTAATTTACATGTGATTATACCGTCTATATCACCAAACGGAGATGTGAGAACGGCGAAGACATGTTTTCCGCACCAACTCACAGTGATGCATAATAGTAATTGATGCAACAATGTAATTAAAAACACATACGATTTTGTGAACTACCGTATCAAACACAACAATTCAAAGAAACTAGCGGTTAGCACACGGAAAGTCAAAAAAAAAAACCTTCCCACTCCCCTTTTCCTCCTTCAACTACATCGCTCAGCGTATCAGTGAGGTGATCGGCTGCGCGCTCTCCCCATGCTCCAAAGGCGGTGGCACACTTTCCTCATTTGCATCAATCCTCCACAACATAGCAGCTAAATAAAGGTACAGCTTCTTGAGGGCATGAAAATTTGCGTAACGTCCATCCTTTCATCCACCTAATCCTCGAGCATATTGTAGCAATCAACAACAGCAGTACATATTGCTCGCGAGAATTCCTCGGCGGAGTGTATGGGCCCACACTCCTTCCAGCACGACACGTTAAACAGTAAACACTCCGGTCCCGCTGCATAGCCCACACCGTACCCAGCACTAACAGGCCCAAAGCCTCCACCAACGACAGCATTTGAAAAAAGTGACGAAGTGCTCAGAATGTTACTCGTGAGTGTCGCGTATGAAGGGTCACTGAAAAGTAGTGGAACACGCTGTGGGTTACGGCGCTCTGCTACCTTACTTAAGGCGAATAAGTGGCAATCCACACCTTGACCTGTGCGGGTATTCTTAACGTTAGTCCTGTGCTTTTTCACTGCACACAAAAACGCACCTCTCTTTTCACTAATTGGAACTCCCGGTGAGTCCATCAACATCGTAAACGCCTGACTCTCAATTGTAGCCGGCCGAATGCAATCCGTTCGGCCGCGCAGATAGGCTGCTGTACTGCAACTTTCATATGTACTGACCGTGCTTTTGTTAAGCCTCCACCATGCAAGTTGCATCGCCACTTGCATTAGTCCATCCAAACCAATGCGCAAATTGCGCAGCAATGGGTCGTTAAAGCCTGTCCCGGGTAGCAGCGAAGTGCAAAAATCAAGCCGTCGCATATCCCCACTCATTCGCGTCTTCGCCTTTAAAGCCTGATGCTGCAACTCGGGCGGGAGACACCATTTAAGTTGGCGCACTGGCTCCGTTGGCGAAACGTCCCTTGGCATATCCTTGCTAGGGCGCATGATGGAGTGATTAAACACATCCTCAACGTACCGCTTTACGACTAAGCCGTCACCCCAACTATGTTCAAAGCTAACTCCTAACGTACCGTCCTTCGTGACAATTATGCTAATGCTCTTATCAAACCAACGATTCGTTTCCTTCGCCAACATAGAACGTGTGGCTCCCGTGGCCCCTCCGGGTTTGAGGTAATCCACCACCACATCGTCATCGAGGCACACCACGAACAGGGCAGAGTCAAGCAACTCAAGGTTCTGTTGATTGACTTGGTGGCGTGCCATTGACAAACGCACCGCATGCCACGACGTCCGATCCATCGATGTAAAAATGCCAACATCAATATCCGGCGGCGCGGCGTTCAATTCGGCGATCGCCTTGAGCCGTGCATATATTTGTTCGTCTGGAAGCGGTCGACAATCCTTGTCCGCGACTGTTACCACGTACTGCTGACCACGGTACAGCACAATAATATGCTGTGCGAACCCAACTGCCTTAATCTCATCCCGGAGGACTCCTGGCACGCGCGTAGAGCACATTAGGTAGTCGTACCGTGACATGTCAAGCGGAAATGCATGGAAGTTAGAGCCAACACTCATAACTTTGGCAGAGACATATTCAGGAGATAACGCCACTGTGCGCTGAAACCAGTCGCTTCGACAGTAATGGTTTGGTGGTGCAGAGTAATATATATCTGGTTGCAAAGTGTTATCAAGATATTTCTGCTGGAAAATAACACTGCTGGATATCCAAAACGTTGCTCGCGTAAGCATATCCTGCTTATCTGCATCCCGTCGTGTAACGAGGCATGGGTTACGATTGATTGGAAGAGGCGTTCGGTCCATAAGGTAGCGGTCGCACCAATCAGCTGATACGTATGAAGTGTGCCTGTTTGCCTTGTTAGTTCGCACCAACTCATCCTGCAGAACTATACCTTCATTGGCTTCAAACTCCTGCACCACCTTGGCTGTGAAGTCATACTGTTTGGGTGGCACAAGGGGCTTTACAGCTTCAAGGTACCTGGCGCATGTTTTCTCCAGCTTTGGCACTGGAAGACGAAACAGACTGCGCTGCAGATGCCTAGTTGGAAGAACAGATGTATGGAGTGCCGTGCAGTCCGTGCAAACGCCAGTTGAGATGCGCTGCACCAGTGGTCCCCAGAGGCTCCAATCTGTAAAATCTTTTAACGCCTCTAAGCGCCAGCAAACAGAGGAAAGGCGCATTTCTCCTGTCACTTGATAAGGGAACGCAAGAGTTGGGTATTCACCTATTTCACTAATTTTTATGTTCACTGCTCGTCCCTCCACTTCCCCTCCCCTTGCAAAACCTCAAGCACTCGCTAGCAGGGGAAATATTTATCACGCCTTGAATACTTTCGCGGGGGCGAGGCGTTACCCCACCTTCTCTCCTGACAGCCGGTGTAGTGTCGCTACCTGCGTGTTGCAGGTAATATACGCGTATATATATACAAGTGTCCTGTCGGAGAAGGCAAGTAGACAACGAAAAGAAAAAGATGGAAAGAGTAAATAATCGCATAAAACCCCGAGGGGGTTAGGACACGCAGTTTCACGAAACGAGCAGAAGTTCATATAAAAACAACGACGAAGGTAATTCAGCGACACATTAACATATTTTGAAAGAAAAAATAGATATATGTGTCTGGTGAACCCCAAGGTTCCACCACAAGGGAAAAGAGTGAGAATGGAAGATGCAAACTCCTTCTTCACTAAGGTAAGGCAGTCCCTTTTCTCATTATAAACTCAAAAAGGGGGTAAAAAAAAAAGAATGAAAAAGAAGAAAGCAAGTGGGGTTGCCCGCCGCAATCCTCAAATGAAGTGCAAGCAAAACAATAAAAAAAACACTGTTTCGGTCCCTTGTCCGCTTCCAGGATATTAAAGGGTTCTCACAATCACGGTACAGTTGGACAATCTGGCCTCATCAACGGTTTTGGATTCATCGCTAAGTTGCCTTGGAGGTACATCGCGAACCACAAGTTTGAACGCTCCCAAGTGAACATTTGCATACGCTGCGGCAAGACCATACACATCGGCCACAGTGTGTCGTTTGGGGTTCACCTTGAATTCCTTGCGCTCACCGAAAAGATTGACAATCGCTATTTTCGCCTGTTCCTCCCCCTCGTGAAACTCAAATGGGCGAGCATCAACAGGTGAGGCGACAGCTCCCATCTCAGCATTCACTTCAGCTTTCGAAGCACCTCCCGACGTTCCCTCATCCAGTCTCCTCCCGGTACCGGGGAAACGGACATCGCTCTTACAGTCCAAATGCATGCAGTCGATGAGACGCAATGATATCTTTGTGATGGGATACATGGCCGTCAGCCGTGCAGGGACAATCCCCTCCCGCACTGATTCGAAGAATTCCACTGATTCCGGACTGTCCATTGAGAGTAGCGGCCCGTCGTCAATTGTGTACCCGTCGCGGTACACTCTAACGTTAACGGTGCGCTCCTGAAGCGCTGTGGGAGAAATGAAAGGGCTGTTGGCCTGTGTGTGACCCAAGCGCCTGCCATAACCATAAAAGGCTTGGGGTGCGGTGGACCTCCCGTCGCTGGCGGCCACGGGAGCGGAGCGGAAAAGGGAGTCAATCATCCCCTTCACTGAACTGCTGTCGGCCGGGGCATCAACCTGCTGCCCGGAAGAGGGGCCACCTCCAACGAAATAACTTACCCCCTTCTTCTTATCTGTGTCTTTTGACGGACCACCACCACTCATTAGTATGAATTCTTTTTTTGTGTGTTTTTTGCAAAGCAACAAAAAAAAAAAGATCGACTTACTTAATTTCGATTCCAATGTAGCGGTAGACTCCGGGTCGATTGATGCCGAATAACTACGTTTCTGTCTCGGGAAGAAGGTGCGCAGCCACTCTACTCGCTTTTTCCTTTTTTTCTCCTGAAGCGTTTCTTCGGTCACTTGTTGTCTCCTCCCACCTTATTTGTCTTTTTAATCTTTTTTAGGCAATAGTTCGATAACTACAATGAATGACTCCCTACAGTCTCTATTCAACGAAGTTTTATTTTCGTTGAGTCTCTTGTAAATTGTTTTGCGATTGTCCAACAACACTTCGTGCTGGTGAGAAATATGATGAAAATCGCGCAAGCAATAAGAATTAGAACAGTCAAAACAACAAAAACGAAGGAAAATGGATCTGAGAGACATCATTTTATATAAAATACAAAACCGTGGCAGCTTCGCACACACACACAAATGGTAAACAAGGTAGAACGGAGTAGGTGGAAAAAAAATAAACAAAAAAGTTACGAGCAATGCAGAGAAAACATTCCGCTATAGAGCTATAAGCGACAAAAATAAAAAATTAGGGCTCAGTAATGTGACCAAACAAACAGCTCAAAGCCGGTTCCGTTGCCGTGGCATCAGAAGTTAGAAGGATGATAACGAGCAAAAGGTACAGAAGGAATCATATTAAGTAAATACGTGGACGTTGACATGCACATATCACTTTGAGTGATGCATTTCAACAGTCCTTGAAGATTCCACAGCAGATAAAGCACAAAACGTAGACGATATATACACGTATGTATATATATATATATGTGTGTGTGTGTGTATGTGTGTGTGATGAATATGATCACGTGAAAGTCAGGTCCTTGCTAACACGGTAAAACAAAATGGTGACGTGAAGTAATGAACCATATTGTCGATAACTCCTCGCGTGGCTACTACAGCTCTTACTATACCGTTCACACAAAATTTATCCTTCTGAAGTCAAAAATCATAAC
This sequence comes from Trypanosoma equiperdum, assembly GCF_001457755.1. Classification (NCBI taxonomy): domain Eukaryota; phylum Euglenozoa; class Kinetoplastea; order Trypanosomatida; family Trypanosomatidae; genus Trypanosoma; species Trypanosoma equiperdum. The sequence goes on along the minus strand of NW_027124873.1, from coordinate 13,524 downwards.
GACATGTTTCGAACTTACGCAGCCTGTGCTTGGATTGCGTCACTTAGTTTCCTAAACAAATGGATGTAGCATTAGTTGAAAGTGAAGGAGTGTTCTCTCATCAGCAGTCAGGTGAGGTAGGCTCTGTAAACACGTGGCTTCCCAATCACTTAAATTCCGCTGCACGGTATTGTGGGTCTCTTTAGATACTTCCACATAGAGATTTTTCATGGAAACGCGGAGCTCTTGCAAGAAGTCAGTTCCGTTGTAAAGCTGTCCGTATGTAATAAAGAGATGCTTAAGCCACTTCGCTTCCTCCGTATACGCATTATGAGCAGCTGAGGATGTCCCTGCAGCAGTTGCTTCAGCTGCCAACTCGCTCGCCGAGTTTGGCACCATCGGATGAACAGTCAAGTCCCCACGGCAAGTCGATAGCAACGTCCGGCATCGCTGCGACTGTCTGCTATTCTCTAGTATTTCTGATTCACTTGAACGCTGTCGGTTCTGCAACTCTCGATGCTCAACATCGAGCTGCAGCAGCTGCGCTCTTGCATCCGCTAACTTCGCCACAACTGCTTCCCGCTCCATAAAATTTTTGTCGCGCTCCTCCTCAACAAGCAACTTTCGGTACCGCAACTCTCCAATGATTCGCGCGCGTTCTTCCGACTCCGACTGCATGGTGGCTATAATTTGCAGGAACTGTCGGGCCTCCTGCGGCACAGTGCTGCCCTCCTGAGTTTCAGTCCCTGTAACAACATCGGTGCGTTCAATCATGCGGAAAAAATAGATAAATATTTGTGAGCTCGTTCCTTGCCGCTGCCAAAATGACTACAGGAAAACAGTTAAAAACTCAGACCTGAGGGAGGGAGAACGTTATGTATTTAAACACCGACGTAGTGAACATGAACGAAGCAGTTAATTGAGATTACCAATGGTCGGATCGTCACTCCCAAAATCAAAAAAAAAAAAGAGATATGGGATGGGTGGTTTATTTGCTTATTAGTACATCTGGTCTGCAAACGGCCCCTTTCCCATCAGACCGTGTGAAAAAAGACGGGCTTCCTGGCAAAATCTTGAGGAAGGTCCGTCAAAAGAGAAAAAAGGAAATTCCTCGCAAGGAATTTAATCCATGCGATTGGCAAAAATAAGAAGAAGGAAGACGGTAATGCACAGTGAAAACTCGGTATTCTTTCTGTTTTGTTTTTCTCTCTTGTGGGAACGCCTGGTAAAATTTAATTATGTGTTTGACAACTCTACACAGAGTTGCAGCAATGTTTAAAAGTACAAACACACCCATTTTATTCTCTCAAAGTGCCCTTTACCTCCCAGCAAAGGAAGAAACAACTCAAGTGAGTTAACTAATAATGAATGGACGTGGGAGAATGATCGCTGCTTTCAGCACTCCAACAATTTACATTAGTCCACATCCCGCACACTAAAGCGGTAGTGGTTGCTACGGACCCCCTCGCCACGATGGTGAAACGGACAGTCCTTCACGGAAACAAATGGGCACTGGCCTAAAGCCCTAACACTCTTCAGCGTAACGAAGGGTCTCAGGGCACTAATATGTCTCGCCTCAGATGTCTCCCATTCCTCAATGATGCTCCGATACTGCTCCTCTGAGCGAAAAAGTGACTCGATCGCACGCTGAAAACGCATCTTGGCCCCAACTATCCTTTCCACACACTGTCGCGAATCGCGTACCCTAAACTCGGCGCGCTGTATCATCCGCCGCTCTTCCTGCTCCTGCTCAATCAGCTGCTCTACGCGAATGGCAAAGGATTGGGCAAGCCAAGGCCCATTCTTGGCGCGGTACTGCTCTTGCTTCCGCTGAAGAGAGATACGGAATGCTGTGAATGCATTAATGCTTTCGACGCTCCCTTCTTCCTTCTGCATAAGGACCATGAACGCCTCCTTCTCTGCTTTAACAAGTTCCTTATACTTCCGCCGCTGCAGCGCCATCAGACGGCGTGACCTCTCCCTGTCTAGTACCATATTGTCAGATGACCCTACAACGGAATTCTGCCAAACATCCGGCATTCCCCTATCCCAGTACTGGTCCAAGTAGTAGTTACTGCCATACGCCGTGGAGGCTGTCGTTGCAACATGAGGCAACCCGGGCAAAGATGAGGGATATTCTGACGCCCGCCTATTCGAGTTGGCAATGGGCCACGGTGTTGCCATGGCGTCGTCAAAGTTTCCAGGTAGCGTCGGTAAGAGAGATGATCGCATCGTCGTCACAGATCTGCCTCCAATGATTGAAGACCCAACGCTCTTCGGCGCGGCACTCATTCTCCCCTTCTGCCCCATCGTTATGGCGAGCGCAGTCGTAGTAAAATTCTTCTTTTTAAGTAGTGATAACAACTGTAAATACAGCAAAGGCGAACAAAGGAATAATTAGAAAAACAAAAAGGACTCGAAAAGAGACCCTCAGAGGGAGTACACCTACGAACAAGGAAAACGTGCACTTCCAAATCAACTAACTTGCTTCACCTGGTTAAAAGTTCGGCTGCACGATAACAAGAATGTACGGAGGGAGAAAGTCACTGTGGTGAAAGAAAAGGAGGCACAATGAGCATATGCAACGACTCAATTGAAGCAAACAGTATAGGATATATATATATATATATATATAGTCGGTGAGAACAGATATACAAGCGCGCATGCACGAGCACACGCCTATGCCATTTGGGCACTTGACGTTATACACACAGTACAGGAAAATATCGTTAATAAACGGGACATTAAGGAGCAACTTGAAAAAGTCAGACACCACGAGACAGGAAAGAAAAGAAAAGTGGGGACACCTCGACACTACTGGTGTGTCTTTCACAAAGGCAAAGGTAACAAAAGGAAGAAACCTAACGTACAGAAACACGAGGGTTGCTCCACAAGGTCACATAACTTGAAGTCGGTACACTCCATCAGACTGCGAGTAAGGGAAGCATGATTTTACAAAATCCTGAAAAATTTATCTTACTCTCCCCTTCGTTCAGCAGACCAGCAGCGATACCGTGAGGACTAAGAATTGCTTCGGCCATTCCTTCGCTGATCGCGGCACCAGCAATATGATTACACGCCTCCACGAGGGCACTGCGTGTCATCATATGCCCCGAATCTGCCACACTAGTAAATACGCTGTAAAGGCAGCCCTGCGCCATTCGCTCACGCCTTGCGGGTGACGCCCACAAACTATCTAAAACACTGCATACATCCTTCAGCGTTACGTACGACATTTCCGAAAGGGGACGTCCAACTGTCATTAGGAAGGCATCGCGAATTTCGCGTAAGCTGAGTGCACTTGGTCTCTCCCCCACTTTACCATCTCCCATTGAATTAGCCGATGGAAACAGTGCGTAGAGTATGGAAAGTAGGTGCTGACGCGGTATGCGGCCGCTATCATCCTCGTCCCAAGCTATGAAAAGGAGCGAAGCCTGCTGTCTTTTAACCTCATGGAAGGAAAAAGTCCAGGTAAGAGGAGTTTTCTCTGTTGATTTGGTGGTCTTAACCTTTTTCGCTTTCCCCTTCTTTATTGTACTGTTCACCTTTGCGGTTTTCATTGTAGCGTACAGACAAGCACACAATCCTTCCCGTCCCCGCTTCCCTCACTAACCGAAGCAACAAAAGCAAATGTCAGATATGAGGGGGAAAAGGTACAACGATGCGATTATTCCCATTTTGAAGGAAGTATAATCAAAAAAGCTGCACCGAAACAATGCGACGGCCATACACTAACGCGCATGGATTGCAAGCGCCTCAAAAAGTGGGCCAAAAAAACACCAGTCGTGATTAAGTTAAATGTAACTGAAGTTTGAGATCCCAAACGGCAATTGCTCTTCCTTTCTATATTCCATTCCTTCACCGCCTGCTCTCCATCCGGTCATCTTTCCCAGAAGAGCATCCACAAAACGGATCCTTCCACACTCACACACACAAACACAGGCACACAATCCAGCCAACCAAAAAAGACGTGATAGACTGCTATTTCCCTTCCTTATCTTTTCCCCCCTTTTTAAACAAAAGTGATTGACGCCGCACCTCTGGTGTCTTTAACTATTATTTTTTCGCGAACGTTGTTGCAACGCTCGCAATTGGTGCATACACCTGTATTATGTGAGGTACCCCGTTTCCGTCGGTGGCCCCACTGTTGTGACTTTGACCTCTTCGCACCCCGCTGAG
>NW_027124873.1:1323-9351 GCF_001457755.1 Trypanosoma equiperdum | reverse complement strand
TTTTTTTTAATCCATGCAGGAACACACCCGCAGCCACTCGGACGAGAGAAGCGGACGACACAACCAATGAGTAAATGTCGGTGGCTTGAAAATATACGGAAATTGCAAGTTCTTTTAACGGTTTCCGTCACGGCGTGGTTCATGACACGAGTCCAGCGGAGCGAGCTCGAAGCCACGACATCAACAACTGTTGCTCAGCATTGTCAAAAATACCGGCACACGCTTTGGCGGTCGCTGTTGCACAACCCTCACCTCGCCCCGTTGCCGCCAAAAGGATGCGACCAATAGCCGTAACCTCCAAGGCCCGTGCCACCTCCAGCTCACTTGTGCCCTCCCTCTTTATCTTAAGTAAAACCTCGCCGTCGTGTTGTTTTGCTCTACGCGCAATTTGCGTAAGAAGATCCTTACGCAATTCCTCCTCCACTAGGCAAACAACTCCTGTTGCAGACATCCAGGCATCTGGCGACGGTAGCTGCAATAAACGCTGGACCAACTCTGCAGGACCCAATACAACATTCTTCGTATCCGGCATCAAAAATCGCTTTTGTGCAGCTACCACCGCCGTATCTAGTTCCAAACCGTAATATGACGAGGAATTGCCGGATCCAGAAGCAACCCATGCAAGCCTGGACAAAGCCAGGCAACGTGAACGGTGCGTAACTAGATCGTCGCCGTAAAGGAAATAAGATGCCGATGATGATGAAGGTAGTCGTGCACCTTCCTCGACTAATGAGTAGAAAGCTTGTGGCCTCATCAACCACAACAACTGTGGCGCTTCCTTAGCAAGGAACTCATCGCGCGCAACTGCGCCCGCTTCGTACTGAGGAAGAAGTTCTGGTAAGAGCTGCAATTCCCATTCGCGGCGTTGGGTCAACAGCGTGCGGAGGGCAACCTCGAATATTTTCGGGTTTCGCTCACAGTATAGGCCGAGCCTATCATACTTGCCGCTAGGTTGCAGTGGGTTCTCCACTGGCTCAGCAAGGCAAAATGCGGAAACAACATCATCAACTACAAAATCTAACGCGAGTTCTTCGCATAAACGGAGAACACACGCCCCCACAGTCGTCTCAGTAGGGACCGGTGCGCCAAACGGGTAACCAAGTGGTTCTATCAGGAATGGCTCACGGAAGAGAGTGCTGCGCATGGCACTCGCGAAAAAGGTGGGACCACCTTCTGAATGGTTACGAAATGTGAAGTGAATGATCACAGCAATGAAATCCAGCAACCGTAGCTGGTCCTGCACAGGTACTAACCAAGACGAAAGCTCTGACGTATTCATCTTTTCACTTAACGGGTCAGCTGGTGCCGACATAGTTTCCATTTCAGATTTGCTCCACATCAACGAACCTGCCAGTGCATCTGAAAAGCACTTCGCGGCACTCGACAAGTGAAGCTGAATGCCATAATCACTCGCATCAGAACTTGTCCACATTAATGCTCGCACATTTTGGGGAATGGGACACAAACTCTCAATATCCTCACGAGACTCATCAATTGCCCGGGCTACAAGAACAAAGACTGATGCGACCGATAAAGCATCGTCGAATTTCGAGCGCCTGTCAATCAACACACTGCCCTGAGTTTCATGGAGATTGTCACAAAGTACCTGTAGCAGCTGACTTAGTCGACTTGGGTCCCCAAAGACGATCTCCGCAGAAGTAGCCTGCGCACACATTGAGTTTGCGCTGGAGAGCTCACTTCGTGCTTGATCTGCAACGCAATTGATAGCTCTCCGCAAAAGCAGTTGGCACCGTTCACGCTCCACAGCACTGCGCACCAACCGTCGGTAGTCTTCCACCGAACAACTGTCTCCATTTTGTGATAAGTTAGCCGCGAGCAGGGAGCTGTTGATGTTGTTACTACCTGCAGAAGCAAGTTGATAGAGTGGTGTCATTACTTCGAACCCCTCCACTGTTGTGGTTGCAGATGATGAACAGTGGGTTGTGTCATTCTGTAGCCGTCTAATGGCAACCATTACCAGAAGCGCCTCCTGCATCGATAGGAGTCTGGCAATGGTTTGCGGTTGAAGGCGAAGTGCAATTTCCTTGTGAAGCAGCACAGTCAGAAGGAAGCGACGGTGTTCTTGCTGCCTCTGCACTACGCTATGGGTTACGTGCATAATAATGTTGTCATCCTCTATATTGAGGTCAGCCCGTGCCCAATTGCCCTTGTGGGGGGTGCTGTAGAGGCAAATGGCCTCACCCGCGTCCAGAACGGCAGAATCAATGGACATCTTACAGTCGATGCGGAGGCTTTCCAGGAGATTATTGAGGAGGCGAGTAACGTCATTAAGACCATCACGGCCTCCGGTAAAGCGTGATTGTTTCCATGCATCACTATTTTGTCGTATCCCGCTGCCTCTGCTGCCTCGGTCGTCGGCGGCCTCTCTAGAATCCTCCGCAGCCTCATGCAGTAACTCATCAGCTCTGGTGTTGGAGACTACTGGTCCGTTGATTCCCATCGTAACAATATGTCCATCCGGAAGAAGCGCACTCACAATAGGGAATTCAACGTTTCTCAACATGTGCACATCCTCACTGGAACAAGGATTTCGCACACCTAAATCATTGTTTAGAAACACACAGCATTGCCCCGAAAGAATGGTTATCATATGCGAAGACTCATCCAAATAGATTTTCGTGTGGTGCAACGGTGCGCTGGCCACACTGTGTGCAAGCAGCGCGATAGACTGCATACTGACCACCCGTCGCACAGCGCCCGTGCTCGGCTCCATTGTTACGACTTCCAAACTAGCATCCCAGCGGCTGCAAGAAAACAGATACACCAGGCAACACAAAGACAACGGAGTTTCGTCAAATGCCACTACGCGCCCTCGCCGCTGTAGCACCGAGGAAATGTTTGTAATCCACTTGGCTCGTATACCACCCTCTGCGCTGCCGTTATTTTTCGGGCGTCGTCGTCGCAGAGGGCCAATATCTAGGAGAAAGAACTCCGATGCTGCATTTACTGCCCATAGTTGTGTTGGGTGCTCCCCCCGAAATCGCAGCAACGTAAACTCCAGCCTGCTTCCGTCTGCTTCGTCATTGTTACTTTCCCTACTGTCCGTTGAGAGCAACCGTTTTGGTAGAAAGGAACTCCACCAAGAACCTCCAGATGACGACGTTGACGTCCGGACAGACACATTACAAGAGGTACGTTCAAAGCTAATCACGAAGCGCTCACCATCAATTTTAATTGCAACAAATATCGCGCCCGACAACGTACCCACAGCCGTCAGCGTTGCCTGCTGCTCCCTCCTGCAAGCGAAAGCCGAAACCTTAACGGGTTCATTTTCAGTGCTTACCTGAAACTCGACAGAGTGGTCAAGACTCGACACAACACCGTAATCTGTGCAAAAGGCAATTGATTCGTCGTTCGGCCCAAGTTCCGTAACAAACAGTGGAAGACCTTCACTCTCCGTAAAAAAAGGAATATGGGCGACACGAGGGGCAGTGCGGTGCCAAAAAGGTTTTCGCATATCCCACACACGTAACAGCCGCGTGTTCTCATCAACCATCCAACAACTGTTAGTACCGATGCCGGACAGAAAGATGGAGGGCCGAACAGACACACCACCAACACGTATATCGGCTTCAGCAATTGTGACAGGTCGCACCTGACCGACGGGGAAAGGACTAACAGCAGTAACAGATGGAGTTGTGAGCTGACTGACATCACACCCCAGCTCAGTGCTTCCAAGAGGAGAGCGCTCCGTACGAGCAGCCTTAGCAGGAGGAAGGAAAGCGAACATTAAATTACCCAAATGGAAGGTAACCACAATTTCTCCCGCTTCAAAGCCGTTTCCTTTATATATATATCTTCAGCTTTAAAACCCACTGAGCACACCTCACTCTCAGTACACTCTGTTCCCTGAAGCTGTTGCCTCTTCGTGTCCCTCTGTTCTAAACAAATGACTACGATTTCGTCCACAAGCCCGTGTGCTCCCCTGCGTACGAACTGCTCCACCAAACCTTAACTTTGTGATTCCCCACGAAAAGCAAAAGCAAAAGTGGTACGAAAAAAAAGAAGAAAAAGAAGGAATACATATATGTAGTAGTTTAGGAGAGGAAATTATTGTGACATAGTGTGTGTTTAAGGGGGGGGGGGTCGCCGCGACGGGGGCGTGCACGAACGCTGCAGTGGTTAAAACGGGGAAACTTCGAACAGTGAGCGCTCGAATTGAAGATCTAACACACACTAAACGATTGGTGGTAAAAATATCCCATATCATTCCACCTTTTGGTGGTGACATTTTCAGCCGCAGCCGGTGTGCTACTTTGTGAACCCTCACCTATGCGTATGTGTGTTCTATCAGCCCGCAATACGTCTATCTCTCCTCTGCAGGATCTCGCCCCATTTCCTGCAGCATACGCTGTAAAGGTGCCAACCACTTTTCATCCATATGACGGTGCAGTAGCATATCCTGCAGTTTGGGTGGATCACTTACAGGGTCGAATGTTGGCACGTTATCCCACTCCAATGGGCAGCACAACGAACCCGTAGCAGGGTGTACACAAAAGGGTAGCTTCAACAAGTGGTCACGGCGCGTACTCACGTGCTCATCCAACCGGGGGTACATGAGTAGAATTTGGGCAGCAGCGATCACATTCGTCGCCGCGTCTCCAAGTGTCCGCAGAACATATGTCCAGTCGAGGATATTCCCCTCCTCAAATGGTACGTTCCGCAAAAAACGCTGTTCGACATCGCGGCGTGTGCCCATTTTTAGTGCCGAAACAATCGCCTTATAGACAATTCGAGCACCCTTCGGGTGAGTAACGCGGTTTGGATTTTCCGGAGTAGAGTTGAGAAACAGCGATGTGAAGGCTGGATCAAGTACTGTGGCCTGCACATGTTGGATGGTGGGATGAATAGGTTTGCCGTTTACAAAGTCTGCCACGACTGCATGCTGTGATGCTTTGGGCACAACAACGGTAAGGTAAGATACAAGAGCTGACCGCTCGTCATCGTGCATTTTGCACGCACGCTTATCACACACCCAAAGATGAATTCCACGGCGACCAGAGAACACAGGAAACAGATACCGGAACCCAAAATCATCCTCCAGCACCTTCCGCAACACAGCTGCGGCACACGACATCCACGTCCAGCACCACCGGCATATAGATTTTCCAGTACAACAAGAACGAGAATTGTCGTAGTCGCTCATATCGATATCAAACACGAGCTCACGCTCCACCGGAACAATTGTCCCCACTTTCTGCTTTTGGTTTGGACGAATGTTGTAGACGGCCCCGACGTCAATTTTCTCCGGAAACGAACGGATGAGCTCACGACGAAGTTCCGTTACACTACTGTAACTCCTAAAGCGTGTGAAAATATCTCCCAGTAAAGTGAAACAGAATTCGCGGCGCGCCAAATATCCATCTGCACTACTAGTACTTCCCCGGCCCCCTTCAGTAACATCCTCCCCCGTTGATGGCAACACCTTAGGATCGTTACCGTTTGCAACGCTACCTGGTGGGGAAGAGATGATCTTGTCCGCATGTTGAAGGTTATATGACAACCACTGCACCACAAGGTCTACGGGATATACGAATTCGTAGAATTCTCGTAGCGATGTTTCGTCTATCATAGCAGAACTTAATATCTTCCCAATTAAGTCTTTAAACAAGCGAGGAGAACAGAAAAAATACCGGTGAGAAAAAAGGGGAAAGTGACTTTATTTTTTGTTTTTCACTCCAAAATCCGTGCGTCACCGACCTACAATGGAACGTTCCACGAGCAAAGAGGAAAGTACGGCTGACACAATTTTTTTAAAGGGTGCAAGCAAAAACAAGGCACCGTCCGAAACAGGAGGTAAGGGGAAAGTACCGCACCGCTACGAAGAAACACGTTAAATGGAAACTTCGTGAACACGCAAATAATAGCACAAGTGATTCGGATAAAGGTACATAGGAATACAGGTTATACATTCGGGTTGTGTGGTACGTAGGGAAACACAAAAAAGATCTAAAAAGATAATGGGGATACTTGAGCATGCCAACACACCGCTCCCTCGTGCGCACCCCCCCCCTCCCTAATCCCGTTTTCTTTAGTCTTGTTCCACAGGGACACTTCATCCCCTCACCCCTTCGGTGGCGAACAAACGTTAGTGTGACACATCGCGTATCACTTGACACGACTGCAACCCTCGTGTGATTTCTGCCGCATGTTGCTCGCATCATTCAGAACATCGTTTACCAATGTTTTACGATATTTGCTCCATTTCCGTTGTCTCTCGTAGTGGATCTCAATGTCTTCACGGGATGGATATCCATTGGCAAACTCCTTCAACTGGGCATACTCACGCGCACCAAAGAGTTCCCTGCAACGATCGTAAGGTAACATGTAAAAAACACATGGGCATCTTGTGTACACACTCGCCTGTCGCCCCATTGTAGGCTGTGGAAACATAGAAAATTTATTGGTTGGTTCTAAACCGAGGGCGAATGATGTAGGATCTCCTTCGATCCCCCTTGGTGATGGTGATCCACTGGAAAGAGGTTGCAACACTTTCTGCAACGGCAACTCCCCATCTAAGGGTGCATAATCGGTCGGCGCATCCTTTGCAGCAGCAAGTGTGTTTCGCCAGTAGGCCTCAGACCGGATTTTCTCTACGTCAGGTTTCCTATCAACCTCATGACTAAGTAACCCCAATTCCCCAAAGAATTCACCCTCGCGCAACGTGGCGACCTCCACAAATTTCATAGTCTGCGATGGCAAATTGTGTTGTTGGCCGCGTGGTACTGACGAGGGAAAGTGGCCAAACGATGTCACCGATTCATTGAGTTGGCGTGACTGCCTCGCTTTTGCACCAGTAGAGGGAAAACAGGTAACACTGCCCTCATGCACTCGTCTACCGTAGCGCGCGCGACCACGTGGTAGTGGTACATTACGAACAACTACGCATTGCCCCTCTTTTATAAAGTACATAGCATCCGATTCCATATCCTGCTCAACTACCATTTGTCGCCAGGATACACGCAGCGGCACAAGTGCACGGGCACATCTTTCGTATTCTTGCGGTGTCCAGTGCGTTAAAACTTTCACACGAAGATGCTGCTGCAGAAAGGTGGTCTGTTCTTGCACCAGGCGCTTGTCCAGACGTTTGAGCACTCCGTCCATCACGTATTCCTTGTTCCTTGGGAAGCAAAGAAGTACGCAATCTGAACATGTTTGGTAGTAGGCATCCTCCGGTAGAGCTGCTAGTGTCGTCGGAAGACCAAACATCTCGTACGGTTCGACAAGTGCATCCATTGGGCATTTAAACGGGAGGCGCAGTAAAACATTACCACGTAGTAAAACGTAAACGTACCTCGCCATATCATGCCTCGCGCTACTTTTCGAAGGAGAACAACTACTGTCATCCCGTCCCTGCTCTGATGCTTCTTGCGCGCTAGTTACCTCCCTCTCTGCTTTTGGTGCCAAGTCCACATCAGAACTCCAGCCGGCGGTTGTGGCAGTGTCCTCATTTACCACCAACGAGTAGCGGTCAATGTAATCCATCGTTTCTACGTTTGCCTCGGTTTTCCGAGGTTGGTTCCCCGCAAGCACCACACCATCACCCACGTGTGCTATTCGCATCGTTGAGGACATGGTCTCTAAGTCTCTTAACGAAAGATCCTTTAGTCTCGGAATCCGCCGCAGCATATTGACGGCAAGTTCTTTGCTAGAGTCTGTGCGGTACACAAAAGGATGCTCAAGACTGCGTTCCACAGCCATCCACAACTCACGTTCCTGACGCTCCTGTTGAGAAATGCGCTCCATCGTGTTGCATGCCTTGGGTTTGGCACGTCTTGCCCCCGCAGTCGCAACTCCTGGAATTAATGGAAATTGGGTTCCTTCTGCCGCCGCAAGCGCACCATTGCATGCTCTTTTCTCCGCATTTTCCAATGCCTCATTCAATATACGCCTCTCGGCTGGTGTGAGCTGATTGACGATGCTCATCAGTTAGTGTCGCTGTGAGTGTCTATACTTAACAAAATACACACGAATGTGCGCAGGAGTTCTTGTTCCTAGTTCTCAGTT
>NW_027124873.1:0-1313 GCF_001457755.1 Trypanosoma equiperdum | reverse complement strand
AAAAAAAAGGAAGTACAAAAACACTCGGTACGTAGGCGACCGTCAATACACAAACAAGGAAGAGCACACGGCGAAATATGCCACAGTAAAAAGAAAAAAAAAGAACACAACTGTTTCGTGAATAAATTGAACTTCTGGAACAGCATTCAATGGGAGGAAATCAATGAACTAATTTGTCAGAAACGGTCCAACTTAGCGCCCATTTGGTATCACAAAGTAATGGAAACTTATACGACATGAACCACCTTCGCAAAACAAAACGCCGGTATCTCAAAAATATCTAGAATACCTCTTTCCTACAAAATAAACGTAAATTTACTGCACAACACACAATACCAAATAAGAAATCATCCCAAACGTCCCCCTACCAACTGAGTGACACGATCAAACAGTTTAGAAATTAATGATTGAGATTTTTAAAATGTCAAAGGGGGATTGACGCAAATAACAAACCACAACACCATGGAATTTTAACGTACAAAAAAAGCACTTGTCATTGAGCCTAACGTCAAGAAGGGTCACAGCACTTATACCTGCAAAAAGGCTGAGAAATAAATCAAATAAAACAATAACAACAACGAGAACATCAATAAAGTGCAATGTGTCATAATGAACAGTGGGCACCCAACCAATACAACCCAACAATCATCACACAAAACTTTACATCACTCACCCCAAAAAGGACCCTTTTCGGTTTTCTGAATATAGAAAATGCACATAAAAAACAAAGATATGACTAAACAGCACGACATCATTAACAGAGAAAGTGAGGTAAGAGCGAAAATAACACAGATATTAACAATTCAAGAAGAGAAATTACAAAACTTCAAAAAAAGAAAAAGTTTGCGGTCAAGGAAAAGGGACACAAACACATCCAAAACTATGCTCAATACACAAGAAAACATCTAAAAAATATTCTAGCAGTAACACAAAGTATAGAAAAAAAAATCACGATCTCAGCGGTTACGGATAACCCATCTCTCCAACACACAACCACACGTAAATGAAGCAACATCAACCCGCATATTCGGAGTACCACGACGTTTTTCTAAATCATTTACCGGACGGGAAACAAAACGCTTCAGCAACCGTTTGAACCGCCTATCCTCCTCCTGCAATAAAAGAATCCGCTCATCCTCCTCCACGTCCATAAGACTACAGGAAAAAGAACCAGAAGCGTCAACTCCTTCTCTTGCGCGTAAGCCGTCATTTTGCAAAGAAGTTCCAGCACCATATGTATTGAAGGCACCAAGTGCAAGTCCCCTCCTGTCACTATCAAATCCAGAATATAGCACATCACCAGCTTTATCACC
>NW_027124243.1:970-1451 GCF_001457755.1 Trypanosoma equiperdum | reverse complement strand
GAGAACACCTCATGGTGTAAATATAAGTTTTTTAAACTAATGATACCATTCGTTACGACACAAATATCCCCTCGAATATTACAACAATCTTATTTATACCTTTAATTTCTTAATAAATAAATAATTATATTATCGACAGTATTTCGTGATTATTCTTTGACGAATTCTTTTGGTCCACCCATGACGTTACCGTCATACAACAATTTATTAAAAATAACATAAAATGCTTAGTAAAAAAAAGAAAATATTACCCTTATTTTTTTGAGGACTTGCGGTACCTTGTTTTACCAGGTTTTGAAAATCTTCATTATCATCCGCATATTCATCATCGGCATCAGCACCATGTTTGTCGTCTATTCCTTCTTCGTGTGCATTCTCACTGCTCAATATCGTTTTTCGTTTTTTTGCGGTTCTTTTTCTCTTTTTGTGTCGCCTTTTTTTTTCAACTTCAAGTTCTCTAGTCATATTCTCTTCTTCATTC
>NW_027124243.1:648-960 GCF_001457755.1 Trypanosoma equiperdum | reverse complement strand
CTCACTGCTCAATATCGTTTTTCGTTTTTTTGTGGCTCTTTTTCTCTTTTTTTGTCCCCTTTTTTTCTTAAATTCAAGTTCTCTAGTCATATTCTCTTCTTCGTTTCTGCTCTCTTCTGGTTCGTCGTCCTCGTTAACTTCCACTGCTTCTCCTTCAGTTGAAAGAATATCAAGAGGACGAGTGGTAATAATGCACTTCCCTTTCGCAGGATCCCAGCTCTTGTACCTATTACCATTTTTTACTCTCCGCTCCATCTTTTTTAGCGACTCGTTTGTGCATTGGGGGACCGGAACCTTAGGTAATTCAACTTC
>NW_027124243.1:279-638 GCF_001457755.1 Trypanosoma equiperdum | reverse complement strand
CTTTCGCAGGATCCCAGCTCTTGTACCTATTATTATTTTTTACCCTTCGCTCCACCTTTTTTAGCGACTCGTTTGTGCATTGGGTGACCGGAACCTTAGGTAATTCAACTTTGTCATCAATGGTGCACTCTGGATTCACTCCCAAATAAATCCAGTCATCCAAATCTTGTTCCAGCAATATGTGCTTCTCGTAAGACTTCCACTCGTTTGAATAGGACGCAAAAACATTCCCCTTTTCGTCGACACCGCAACTCATTACCTTCCAAATCGGCAACTCATTCCCCCTATGGCAAAACATCTGCATGCCCCTATCATCTGCAAACGCGGAGCACAACCGTTTGGGTGTCCCGAGGTCATCG
>NW_027124243.1:0-269 GCF_001457755.1 Trypanosoma equiperdum | reverse complement strand
AAATCTTGTTCCAGCAATATGTGCTTCTCGTACGACTTCCACTCGTTTGAATAGGACACAAAAATATCCCCCTTTTCGTCGACACCGCAACTCATCACCTTCCAAATCGGCAACTCATTCCCCCTATGGCAAAACATCTGCATGCCCCTATCATCCGCAAACGCGGAGCACAACCGTTTGGGTGTCCTGAGGTCGGCATAAAACAAGTGCTTAATTTTATCCCATTCCTCTTTATCCGCAGAGGACCCGAGAAAGCCGAGAATGAGCGC
>NW_027124242.1:568-1473 GCF_001457755.1 Trypanosoma equiperdum | reverse complement strand
GGGGGGGGGGGGGTAAAGGAGTCTCGTTTTGGAATTATGTTGGTTTAATCTTCTGGAAGAACGGTTGAGGGCCACAATCCAGCACGCACTTGCCTCCTGCTGCTAGCTACTGCACTTGGATCGCACTGGACCGCTCGCTTGGACGTTTTCCCATTTCATTATATCTCACTCTGAGAATTGTCAACCGATGCTTGTGTTACAGGGTTGTGAAAAGTTTCTGCTATGGATACCGCAAGGCTACGACCCACACAGCTTGAAACTCTTCTCCACTTTCATCGACCCTTCCCTCTTTTCCAGTGCTGTGCAAATACACAGAAATTGTCCGGTATCTCTCTTCCCTGTTCCCGCGTACCCTGTGTCATTCGATAAATTTTATCACGTCCCCCGTTGCGAGAGTTATTTCACTCGCCATAAAACCCAATTATGACCTTAACCAGTCACACTGCTGCACTCCTTCACATCGGCAAAAAGGCTTGATAAGCCACCTGAACGCGTACCTCACCCTCGCTGGCAACTCCAGGTACCGATATCAAGAAATTGCTTCAAGTAAAACGTTTACTCCCGCTATTGACAAAAACTACTACGTCATAAACGCAATGAAAAACAAGTTACAAACCAAGATAAATAAGGTAGCAGGAAACAGTAACTTCAAAGCCTGGTCGTGGGGAGAAAAGAAGAGATAATGTCCACGTTCACACCCAAAGTGCCAGCATACACTGTAGAATTATGTGCGTCGTGAGATTTATTACCAAAATAAAAACAACGCTTGCAGAACATTTACCATAGTTTCCTCGTTATAGTATGTTTTTGCGCTGAAAAGGGAGTGGGTTCTAATACTGCCTGCCGCCACTACATACCACTTGTCTCATTAAATAGTCCGCAGCAATAAGCTCGAAAAAATAATA
>NW_027124242.1:0-558 GCF_001457755.1 Trypanosoma equiperdum | reverse complement strand
TTCTAATACTGCCTGCCGCCACTACATACCACCCGTTTCATTAAATGGTCCGCGGTAATAGGCTCGAAAAAATAATCAAAGCAATGACAACCCAGGGGTGCCCACTTCAATAAGTAGTGTTTGTTGATTAATTCGCTATAGCTAAGATGTGGTTATCATCTTCGCTAATCGTTTCCTTCATCTCTCCGTGCTTTTGTGATTTGTTTACTGATAATTTCATTTCCTCGTATATCACTACCTCGTACACTTTGATTACTTGTTAATTTATCAGTATTCAGAACTTTTATGTTCTTGTCCGTTATTTGCATCAGTTAAAAAATATATACTTTAAAGCTATCGATAGGTTCTCAAACATCATTAAAAAGGTGGTCACTAACTTCCCCACAATTAAAATTTACGATTCCATCCAGCTTACACTCACGACTGCCCTCAGTATCCTTACAATAAGGCTAACTTTGGATATGCAGCAACGTCCATTACACTTTTGAAAAGTTAATCAACCACAAATTTTCCAATAGTATTGAATCTGACTCTTCTTACCTGATTAATTTAATTGAA
>NW_027124240.1:14537-36139 GCF_001457755.1 Trypanosoma equiperdum | reverse complement strand
CTGGTTTACGCACGGGCTCATCATCATCACTGTCAGTTTTATCTCGAATATTCTTCGGTGCAGCAATGAGAGCCGAGAACTTCAGACCCCGGCCCGCCTTTTCCACTGAGGGATTACTTGCTTTCAAAGCATCCGCAGCTTCGATGTAGTTCGACTCTCTCAGATATCGGTATACCTGGGCATCAAGCTCATCTTTTGGAAGACGTAACACAGACATTTAAAGAGATGTTCTTTAACTTTCCTAGGGCGACCAATAGAAAGCAAAAAGGGAAAAGGGAAAGATCAAAAGTGAGAAGTCGGATATGTGGACCGTTATCTTCCGTAGGTCACTGTCTCATTCATTGAAGAAGGATTCAAAAGAATGACCGCTCGTGGTTATGTATAACTTTTTTTTCACAGACAGATTTGCACGGAGACAAAACGCATCTCAATAAGGATTCAGCATGATGAATACAACTTCGTGTGGGTTGGTTCCTGATTTTGCACAACAGAGGTCAACGATCAAGAGGGGGTCCTGCAGGAAGCGTCGGCTGTTGGCGTACTTCTGTTCCTGGTACACCTTCATCTGTTATTTCCGTCCCCTTTGAACCCTCTTATCGTATCGTATATGTCGTAGCTTCTTTCCGTGTCTACTAGTCGATGCCCCCGGTTTGACCGGGTGAGGTGTTCGCGTACGATTAAAAATCGTTTCCTCCGGGCGTCCAATGTAGTACGGTTTCGTCGTTGTCCCACACTCTTCACAGGACTCCCCTTGGTACACGCGCTGTGTAGTCCTCGTAACCCACACATGAGAGGAAGTCCACGTGTTGCTGCACACCCGGCAGCGAAAGATGCCCGGACGTCTAGCCAGTGGTGGGGGAGTAAACATAATATGCCGTGGCCGCAGAAGAAGAAGAGCGGTGATAGTGAGCATAAAGAGGGTTGCTATAGATGGGAAAGTTTCTCCTTCACGCCAACATATAGACACACCCCACGTGTTTTTGACTGCTGCCGTGAGGCAGTGTCCGGAAGTCGCTACCTTGCGCGTGCACGGGAGAAAGAAGATCAGAAGAAGGGAAAGATATAGTGCTAGTAGCTACTATTATGGGACGGCAAAAACACGACCACCTTTTTACAAGCATTCGCGTGTGTTTCCTCTCCATAAGCGTTGCTCCGGTTGACAAGAAAAATTTGCGGCTCTCTGGCACTTCCTCCTGCAAGTATCATCTTGTATTCAAATATTTTTCTCTATAGAAATACCCGTTCTATATTTCGATTACGATCTCTATGTGTTACCGCCAGTTTGTGAAAGCTCCCTCTATCATGAAGGTTAGCTGAATTGAAGCGCTGTTTCAACACACTCCTCCAACCACGCAAACCCCTGAATGACAGCGACTTTTTTGAGCGCCTGAAGCTGAGTGTGGATTGGCTTTGCCTTTCCCACGAGAGGCCCACAACATGTTTGATTGATAGAGTTTGCTGTGACCTCGTGACACTTACCACAAACAAAGTCCTGCTTTGTATAGCTCATTACCAGTGTGTTTACTTTGCGTACGAGGTAAGACTCGACGGCGGAGGCGAATATGGGGGCACTGCATCCATTGCAGCGCATTCGTTTCTCCCGAATGCTCAGATCAAGAAGAACATCTGCATTACAAAAGCTACATTGAAACATCAGCTGGTGGCAATCGGTGTCTGCATCAGCAGTAATCTGTGCCAGTGGAGAGAAGGGACTCACCCCACACAGCCTCAGACAGTTATTTCGTACCTTTCCCAAAACCCCGTCGTTGGGGAACAGTTCCAATAGTCGACAAACCACCTTTGTGTACTCCAGTGCGACCGCAGCACCTGTTAGAGTTGTCTCACCAGCTGGGAGCCCCTTTTCATGGAGATCCTTCCGCTCCGTGAGGTCGTGAACCTCCTCAATAAGTTCGGTGTGAAGTTTTCCTTCAACCAACTTCTTGTAAACGCCAACTATCCTCGTAAGAATTTGTTCATTTTTTGTCGCCAACACGACTGTTGGATCCTCTTGAACCTCGACAAGCACGCTCTCCCGCGCCAACGCTATCGCGCGCAAGGTCCCCTCTATTCGAACCAATAAGATGTCCCTAACCTTTTTTGGCAGCTTACTCCATATGGTGAAGGAGTACTCAACTAGCATCTCGTCTAACACCACCTGATCTTTCTCTTTTAGAGATTTGCATCCTTCGCTCGTGACATACAAAAATACGTAGTCCCGCTTGTCAAGAATGACAAACGGGCACCAGTAACGAATCGGTTTCAGGGACAAGAGGAGGAGCATCGGCTGGTCCTTTAAGGAATCCACCATGAATCGTGCGAAGCTCACCGTATCTTGAATGGTGTGCTTCGGAGTCAGAACAACGATGGAGTCACCATCTACCTTCACCGTACGACCACCAAGCTTCGCAAGGCTAAATAAGACAGTTGTCAGTGCACGGTGTGCCAGCGTACTCACCAACTCTAACAGCCGCGGCTCGTAACATGATGAAACGGGGTCCCGAATCCACCGAGAGAAGCTAGCGAGAAGAACATCTGCTACAGCGTTGGTTCGCACTTGACCCAACAAATCCGAGACGAGATCTCGCAGTATGTTAAAGTGTGTGGTTACACCTTGGTTGCACAGAGCATGGGCATTAGGGTCATCGCCTTCTTGAATCAACTGTGAGAACAACACGGCGACCACATCGAGCCGCGCCAAACTAAACTCAACGCCCCACGAAAGGTAACCACCGGGCATGACAACCTGCCGCGGTCGCTCCTCTATGGAATCGAAGGCGATAGATACATCACGCGAGTTCCATAAGACATGGGCACGAGCATGCAGTGCTCTCGTGAAGAGCACATCCCAAGCATGGACACTCGTGTCTTGCATCAGATTGCATAGAGGGATACGGGAGAGGCGACTAAATGAGATGCGCTCCTCTACCCAAAGTAGAGATGCACAATAGCGCTGCAGCAGCCTCCGTGCGAGTAACCGTGTCCACCGGAATGGATCAGAAAGCAGGCGTTCATCCTCCGCTGCACCAAGGATACGGAGATATGGGAGTGATGACGGAAGGCAACGTTGTTCAATAAGTTGCGTCGTAGTGATACTACTTTCAAGGACAGCAAACAACGGTGAGCCCCCTCCTTCCATCACTCCATTTAGTGAGCGATAGACGAGTCGCCACGCATTTTCGGTATCTGCGACGACCTCCCACGTCACATCCAGCGGAACCTCAGTACTGTTGAGAGACTGTGCTGCCTCAAAGAACAATGTTCTCCAATTTATTGTTGGGGCAGGCGCCGAGGCTGGTTGAATTATAGCTACGAAAGCAGTATGATCGAAGTGGTTCACAAGCCCAATTATGCCGCGGGTGTCGGAAGCGACGTGAAAAAGAAATACAAAACGGTTAGACGAATTTTGGAGGTAATTTCCGGTGGGGACACTCGTAAGTTCATCTACGCTAAAAGTCCCTCTTGCATATGGTCTCTGCCTCGCGTTTCGCAGATAATCGTCAACTAAAACGTTCGCACAGCACCCGATTTTTTCAATCATCACCTCAGCTCGTGTAATGTGATCCTCATAAACCATGTGGACATCCTCTCGTCCTGTGAGTAATCCATTCAGCATTCTTTCGCCCTCTCGACCCGGAGGTAAATCAACATGCAACAGGTTTGTCGAGCTTCGACTTCGAGGTAAAACAAGCGCATTGGTAACAGGTTTCGCGGAGGGTAAAAATGCATTATGATCGGCATCAACAACAATGCGCCGTGGAACAATGCACCGGAAGGTGTAGAGGGTTTTATCCAGAGCTGCGATAACCGCCACCGTACCGTCGTCAGCTTTGTCCGTTCGTATTTCCATGATATGCCAGGTTGTCGATAGTGCTTTAGTTTTCACATCAATGAAGTGGCTGCTAGTTGGCTGTCCATCCGCTGTGAGTAACTCACTTTCTTTCATCATTTGTCGGCGTAACGTAGCGCGACGTGTCCACGCTTGCTTCTGCAGCTTCAACCAAGCCCCCACACGTGCATCTGCGAAGAAAGCGGCATCCATAGGGTGGTTGCTGTTCGGTGCAAAATACTTGGACTTTAGCATTTCAACATCCTCAATTTCATGTAACTCTGCCTCACGCACAAGGCGGTATCCCTCATCGTCAGACACATTAACGATACTAGCAACGTCCGAGTCAGTACCTTCGCTTTCTTGAAGGTAGTAAACATCGCCGTTAACCACCCCTGCAGAACCATTCTTCTTACGACGCACATCTTTCTCTCCACCGGATGAGGGGGCCACCCCATCGCCCGTAACAAGATCCTCCACATCAGGCACACCACCGTCACCTGGTTTAGCCTTGACGAACATATTTGTCAGCGTCGTTTGCTTGAATCTTGAGTTCAGTTGTTGAACACGCTTCTGAAGCCAGTCCGGGTACGGCACTCGTGGGACTGGGTTGGGGACCTGCTGTAGCGCGGCAGGAATCGTTATAATTTTCTGCACGCATGCGTTGTAGCGAGCAATGTAATAATCCCAGTCAAGCAAATGTTGAAGGTCTACATTAGCGGATATGGAGTTGTCACCCGTCCATTTGCGTAAGAAGTGTGTGCGAATGGCAGGATCTGCCCGGAAAATAGTGAGTGGAATCGCCCGCTCAGTAACTGGGCGGCCGCTGGGAAGACGCGAGATCACGAATTGGCAAGCAAGTCCCTTATCTTTAACCATCTGTGGACCAAGGAAGTCTCCAATACGTCGAGCTGTTGTCAGTGCAAGGGACTTCTGCGAGTCAGGATATTCTGACAGACGTCGAGTCATGTTGCTGCTCTCCGACAGCTTCTCAAGAATCTCCTCTGGGTCGTAGCCCTCGCCCTTGGAGTACAACATGTCGAGTGCGACGTTAGCTGCAACGGCCGCTGAGGCATACGATTCAACCAGGGTGGTGCCGTCCAAGAAGCGACGAAACACCTGCGATTGAAAATCCTTTATAAGCATCAACTCCCCACGTCGCTTGAGCTCGAACCCCTTCAAATCAGCAAGTCGGCCGTCCGGGTCAAACACGGCGTAACGTTTCTTAATACCTTTCCCCTCCTCCCTACTCGCTGGGAGCATCATTGCTAGATAGGGCCCATCAACTTCAAAATATATGGAGCACTCGCTACGGCGTTCGTACAAACCGGGTCCAACGCAAGTTTGGTACTGATGGTTTGTATATCCGTCATGCACCATTTTGTTGAGCACAATACAGGGGTAGGAAATAGTCACCTTTGGTGTCGATGGGTTAGTTGTTGTGAAGGTAAAGTTCTCTGGGAAGGTGTTCGGAAGGCAGCACCAAATGCCATCCGTATCCAATTCAAGGGTGACTCCAATCTGTTGTACTAGCGCACGCGCCATTTGAATCAGCGTGGCACCGAGGTATGTGACAATGCCAGCCATTTCCATGCTGTACCAGCGGCTCCCTTTGCGCATTACGTAGCCATAGAATGAGTTCAGAATGCACTTGTGAGCTAGCTGGAGGGACTCCATTTGCACACAACGACTTTTGCAAAGCTTGATTTCTTCGGTGTCTTTGGCATTGTCCAACCTCTTCTTCCACGTTTTGAGGGCCGCTTTGTACTCGTATCTGCGGTCTCGAAACAGACGCACTGTGTCCACGTAGAAGGAGTTTTCGCGCTGACAAACAACGTCGCTCCGCATGATCTCACGGGATTCGTGGATTTTGCCGTAAGCCTTCCTGCTGTACTCGGCAAGGCGCTTCTTGAGCATGTTAAACTTTGTGGACTCCTGTAATTTGTAATACGCCTTAGGGCCACCTGCATCCTCATCCTCATCGCTACCGGAGCCATCTTGATCCTTTTGGAACTCCTTATGCAGCAGTGCATTCCGCGCCTCCTGGCGCTGAAAGTTGTTCTCGTGCCTGTAGTCGCTCTTGACATCGTTCTGTCGTTTCGCGAAGGGGCGCCTCTTCTTTTCGTACGCAGTTCCCTCCAAAACATTGTCTTTGCGGTTGCCGTACGTTTTCTTTTGGACAGCTGATAGGTTGGCCTGCTGAATAACCGATTCCGCAAAAGACTCGTTCTCCAGCTGCGCCTTGACACGTTGATACTCATGGCGACCCGCTGTAAGGAATTCACCCTTCCATTTCCACGCCATAGTCCTTTTGCAGAAGTGTTCGTTCGTCGGAGAATTGAAACAACATCCCGCGCACACCTCAGCCTTCGGAATGGCGTAAGGTTGCAACCTATTTGTGAGAATAATGTTCGGGTACATTGCACCGACGTCCAGATGGTATATGATGGGCGTGGCATACTGAGATGGTCGATCACGTAGAACTTCAAGTCTAGCTTTGATGCTATCACGGATTTCCTCGTAATTTGTCACTTCATTCATCTTTACACTGTTTTCCACTTCTAATGAGAATCGCAGCGCGTCGTCGAGATCGTCGATGAGCTTTTGATACATGTCAGCACTCATTTGAAAATGTATGGGAATATCACTGCGGTAAACACCACTGCGAAGAGCCTCAACCCGGCCACCGATGTATGTTTCACTATCAATCAGGTGACCGTTGAAAAATCTTTCCAATTTAATCTCCTTCTTGTTGGGAAAAATAACGTTATTTGCATACGCTTGCACCATGAGCAACGACTCGCAAAGACCACCAGAGCCCTTCCGAAGCACGTCATCCGGGGCCATGGGAATTATCGTGGATAGTGAGTAAATAAAAGGATGAACGTACTTTTGGTAAAGAAACCATGTTGACAAGGCGTCGGAGACAGAGTACGACGCCATCTGTTGTGGGTTGCTTTGTGCAAGTGGCAACATATCCTCCGGATCGACTTCTATTGGCTCATATCCCAGTTTGTACTTCGTTACCGCCTTCAGACCTTGACTACCTTGCGGGAGGTAGCTGTCCCGCTTCACCCAGTAAAAGCAATCCAAATGCACTAATTTGTTAGCTACAAACGCCCCCTCAGAGTTCTGCGAAAAGCCCAGTTCTTCTCGCATGCTTAGATGGTGGAATAATGAGCGTGCGTGGATGAAAGGAAAGTCGAAATAGTCTCCGTTATACGTAACATACACAGTTGGCTGGTATAGACGCATCTCACTGTAGAAACGTTGCAGCAATGCCTTTTCATCTGGTTCATTAAAGGTATCAAATATCCCTTCATACTCGGGCTTGGGCGTGTATTCGAACTGATGAATATCTGTGGCCACAATTTCGCGGTTGACGATCAGATACCCACGCCCGTCAAGCACATACGAAATCATGTAAATTTGATCCACCTCAGGTTGTGGGAACTTTAGTGGTGCTTTTGTCGTTTCGATATCAAACGCACACACGCGTGGCATAGCCGGTGCGTATGCATTAAGATCACAGCGGATCAGCTGCGTTTCCCCTTCGTGAACTTTGACGTCATACCATAATCCCACAAAAACACCAAGGTCAATCCCCACACGCATGCTGTACTTCACGTCATATTCCCGTATTTCGTGAACCCAGTCAAACCACCTTTCTGATGCGGTGGTACTATTAACAGGGTCATCCTCAAATGTTTTGGCCATCACGTCCCCGATCGACCTGTCAAGTGGGTTGAGCAGCGTATTGCTTGCGCCCATCGATGCGTTTCGTTTCACTATCTTCTCTAAACGACCACGAACGGTAGTAAGGTCCTGCACATTAGAGAAGGAAACCTTTAGGTACAGGCGCTTGCGGCCGCTCAAATGGTTAATGAGGTCAAGGTCTTCTTTCTCCACAATTTCGATATGACAGATCAATTGCGGTCCAAACAGCGACATCATGCCGAGCTCTACCTCATGCTCGTGACCCTCAACTGCGGAGACAAATATGTAGGGATTGTAAAACAAATTTACCTGAAATACTTCACGCTCGTGATCTGTGAATAGAAGAACCAGCGCAGCGCGTACGCCTGAGCCACCATGCCGATCAAAAGCGGACTCCGGTGCTGCAACACTTGTTGGGTGATAATTAAACAGCCAACCGGTCCGGGTGCCACTCTCCATAATCGGCCACTCATCTTGTGGGGGTGGCATTTGTACGCTACAATTCATTAATAGCGGTGCCAAGAACAAGAAAAACAAAAAAAGAAAGAGGTAAGTATTTTGGAAGAGCTGCAGATTGTCCGGCAAAACCCACACCTTTCGTTCAAGAATTTTTGTATCGAGGGGGGGGAAGTTGAGGTGGAAAAAAGTGAGAGATCGTCCATCTATGGATGGACGAACCAGTTGAAATGGTTAAATGGGTCGTGAACACAGGACAGTGAGAGTTAGTTGAACGAAACCGCGGAAAACAAAAAAAAATCAAAGGTGATGACTCTTTTAAAGAACCCCTCGCACAGTGATGTGCCACCACGAACTCATCAGCTAACGTAAAAACGGGTTGATGCAACAAATTGGGTAGATCTTATAATATTTCTCCACCTTAGCAATGCACAGCGCACCGACAAGGTACATGGGTTAAGATTATAGCTTCCATGGCAAACTGACGAGGCGTCTCTTCCTCCTCTTGTCTGCCTGCGTGGACCCACCCGTGACAACACACGGGCAGGGAAATCAGCATCCGCCAACTTAACCGAGATGAAAAATACACAACACATCCAAATGATGTGTCTGCACACTATTGGTGCCACAGAACGCACACAACTGCTCACCGCAGTACCGTGCAAACAGGGGAGAAAATTTTTTTTAAAAAAGAAAAACGAAAATTAGGGGGAGAATGCACTGTAATACCCACACGCTCAAGGTACACCACCGGCTGGTTCCTCCAGGTAGGTTCAAGTTAGCGTGTGGTGTCTCTCTTCACTTTCTATAGTGAGTAGCTACCTGCGTGCAGTCTCTGTGTCTACCAGAAACTCAGCAGTGCGAATGCAACGCGTGCAGCCACTACGGATAAGCCAAACAAAAAGACCGTTCCCTCAAGTGGACGCCGCAACGCAACTACACCCATCCAACAGGCGACAAACATAAAGGTAAATGATCCCACTTTTGTTAGTAGTTTCAACTTCGGGTACCGCCTGCCCAAATCTCCCATACTGTATTCTAAGCGCTCAATCGTCCTCTCTCCCAATACCTCCTGCGATTCTAACCTTTCTCTCTGCTTTCTTTTCTTACCTTCCCGTCTCCCCTCACCGCCGCTACAGTTCGTCCCACCCACATATTGCATCTTCTTGGCGCTGCCACGATCTGTGATGCCGTCTTGATGAAGGAGTGCAAGGTACACCGTTCCGTAGACAACAGCTAAGCAGCCCTGAGCCACGGTAAGAGCAATAATTTGTTCAGGCAAACTTTCAAATCTCTCTGAGTCTGTTAGAGTTTCCGTTGGCAACATAAAGTAGTTTCGTATTAGAAGTCCACTTCCTTCAAAGTGAGTCGCCAACTGAATCGGGAATATAACAAGCAGACACAACTGTTGGTACCTTCGTCCTGTATTGGTAAACATTTCCTCAGGAATGCACCAGAGAGAAGCAAGCGCGAAAATGCAAGATATGTTTGTGGTGACATACACGTGCATCCAGTAGACGGTGCTGTGCAGCACCATAGGAGCCAACCACAAGAATGCAAAGGGCCACACCGCCAACCTGCCTGACGGCCGCCTAATCAACAAGGGTCGGATCACCTTGAATAGAGGCCACAACAAATAATACTGAACTTGCATCAACGACACCGATAGGACCGTTAAACAGTAACTAAACACCAAATGTACCATGTGCTCTAGTGTTACGTCCGCTGGAACGGCCGCCACCATGCGAATCCAGGAGTGCCTGCACGTGTCCAGCCGTGGTGGCAGCGCACACAAGAATACCAGCGTGAGTGCTTCCGAAAGACTCATCATGTCTGTGATATTGCCACCCGACACCCGTGGTGGCTCCTCGTCGAGGCACACAGACAGTGTTTGTCTTACCACATGAAGGCTTGCGAGCTCGATCCCCAGGCCAACGGCTATGGCAAGAATGGTCGGCGATACTTCGAAAAATCCTCGAACTCCCTTCTCAGGTTCACCCCCGCCTCGCGCGAGGCGGGGCACGTGGAAGACAACTATTATAACGAAGAAGAAAAGCACATAGCAACTAATAAGCTGTATGGCGACAGAATATGTTGTGCCAATTGCCATCCACCGCAAGCTGTCGTAGTTAAGGCGCCACAGCCAATAACTGGGCTTGATCCACTCAGGGGACTGGTGCATCTTCGTGTCTTCGAAATCCATCTTTGGCTGTATGTCAGGTGTCAGCACGTAGACCACATAAACATTGGTTACGTTGAAGGGCGTCGTGTGAAAAGGGCGCCAACTGTATGTAAATGAACTAACATTTTCCCCATACGGGCCGAAAAAGTACTGATTCTGGGCCTCCGGTTCATCTAACGCAACTTTCTCACCTCCCCTAAACGTCACACGAAGGGAACGCAAAGATCCACATATGGTGACGGGGTAAACTGTTCTGTTTTTCACGTACAGAGATAAACTAGTTTCCATTTGGGAAACGCGCATATTACGAATAAGGGAGAATCTCCCGTACTTCTCCACGGAGATGTTTCCACTCAACTGCGAATAGAGTGTGGCGTCGTGAACCTCCGGTGAAGACAACTCGCGCAATGGGTCAATAACGTCGTGCTGCACAAGGGCAAAGTGGCTCACATTTACCTTTTCATTCCGAACAAAGAAACAAAATCGTGGACGAAGCCGCAGTGACGATTGCTCTCTACGCCTCCGTAGAACCTGGAAACTCAACGCGGTGCGGAGAACCGTACCCTCAGTAACGTTACTATCCTTGCGCCGGTAAGGAAGATGCAGCTTAGCAGCCAGCCGCACTTGTAAATTAGATTGAGATAAAGGCTCCTCATTTTCTTCATCAGCAACTAAAGTCAACTCCGGGAGAATTACTTCCTCCGCTTCGTATGTTGTTGCCCCAACAAAAATATGTAATGGGCTCCAGGACTCAGTGTCTTCATCTTCACTGACGGGTAGATCTTGTAGGTTGAGTGTGCTCTGTCCGTCTGCACAGAGCCTTGTCAGACCATTCATAAAGTGCCTTCCGTCAGTCATGTGGTACTTGTCATTTTCAGAATCGTAGTGAAGGGCAGTAGTGAAGCGAAACTTCTCCGCACGGTAGGCATCTGAGTTTCGGCTCAGCGTTTCAAGAACCATTGGGAACATTCGCTCCCTTCCCACCGGAAGGGTCGACTCCACACCAACAAGTCTACCTGCCTCGCCGGTCAGGGATGCCACAACGGTATAATACCCTGCAGAATCCAGCAACTGAACCGCGTACACGAGACCGCGGTGGCTGAGGGAGATACCACATCCCCGCAATTCTTCTGTGCATACATCTCTACGACCTGCATACGGCGGTTTCGTTGCCAACAGCGGTCGATGCTCAGGTGACGTCGAACGTCGACTGACAGTGCGCATAATATGAGAACTTCGCGGTGGAACAATATCTTCGAGGGCTCCACCGTGAACACTGACTAGACTGACACGCTCCAACCGCCCCGCAATGTCCGCATGTGGGACACTATTCAGATTTTTCAAGAGCTCGTAGGTGCTGGACCCCGCAAGTATTTTTGACCAGTTACGCTGCGTGTTACTTATATTTGCGTATGGCACAGTTACAGCGTCCTGTATGGTTTTCTGGAAGTAGACAGCTGGTAAATCGAATAGCAGAGGCGAATAGCGTAGAGGTGGGCCCGCCATAACCAAGCCAGCGTACAGCTCAGGTGCAAGCAAGGCGGCAAATACGCCTAGAACACCGCCAATCGACTCTGTCCACAGCCATATCCCCTCACGTTCCACCCGTTGAACTTCTTGTCGTATGCGTTCAGTAGAAGAAAACATGGCAACCTCCTTTTTCAAGGTTGAACAGGCTGAAGGATCAGGTGAGTACTCACTCCATGTTCCACACGCACTGTCAACGTACTCGTTTTCCACAGAAGCAGCAACGGGTATCTCGGAACGATTTCCTCCTGCGGCGTGCCGAAGGTCACCTGGTGGCTGCTTGAGAACATCGTGGTAATGATCTAGGAACCTTCGGAATAGTTCATGAACGCTATGATTCAGGTACATCGCTTCCCTCGCCATAACGATAGCACTGTGTGCATTGGATTCTTCAAGAAAGTCTGGCGCAAATAACTCCACACCCAACATTGGTGTATCAGCAACCACCATATTTTCCGCCCTTCTCTGAATATCTTTGGGGATCTGTATGCCGGCTCTGGGTAACTCCGAACCCTCATTCTTGTACAACTGAAATATCTTGTTCCTCACCCTCTCACCGTAGTGAATGGCGTTGTAACGCCGCAACCTAACGACGGACTCTCCAACGACCCTTCCGAAGAAACGCATATCTTGATAACAACCAGCGTTCCCATGAATATAGATGACAGGGACATTGGGAAATGCCTGAGGTTGGAGCTTTCGAAATGAATCAGTTTTGTTATCACGGTACCGCCATAATTTGTAGAACTTTCCCGTGGGAGGGTCGAAGGGGAGCTCCACAAAGGTGGGGTCCGCTTCAACAAGGATTGCCTGAAGATCTGTGCGAACAGTCGTGGTGAGCCATCGCACTGCTGAAAACGCAAAAAACAATGTGAATGATGCTGAAAGAAGAAGCACGAGGAGTTCTTTCCTTGACCAGGCACGGAAACAGCCTACCACTGTGCTACCTGAAAGAAGACCAACCGGCAAAGGGACAACGGGTGACTGGCGACGACCCCTTTTTCCCACCATTTTCGTCCTTAGTTAACCTTCCTCCTTCCCCCCCTTTCCCTCTTGATTTAGTTCCTGTTACCCAACCCCACCCTTCCTTGACCTATCAGTCTTAACGTTTTGTCCCAACCCTTAGAAAACGAAAGAAAAGAGTTAAAAGAGATGCAAACGGATAGCTGAATCCACCAAACAACGTGAAAAGGGAGGAAGAACATACCGAGCGCGTTGGATGAATCGTCCCAGTAGGGCAGGGGAAAAAACCATGAAAGTCCCGCGATGAAAAACACGTTCAGCGAGTGCGCTTGAAGGAAGAAGAAATCCGAAGGAGAAAAGAAACAAACAAGGAGTGGGAGATTCAACTAGTGTTCTGGGCCACCAGCTCCTCGCACCTTCCCTTCTTTTCTCCTTTAAAAAAAATAATAATAATATTGCAAATGAATTTGCCAAATGCGTCAGTACAGTACCCTTCTGAAGTAAAACGAAACAGCGAATAGCCGCATACACAAACAAACTAACAGGCGACAAAAAAAAATGTAACGCAAAACCACCAAAAGAAATTGATACTCGAAACAAAGTGCCCTCTACAAGAAACATGAGCACGCATCTCTGTCACTTGTTCAGTGCACGTCCTGTCGACGCCGCAATGTATATCTTACCTCCTGTTTTCTCCGCCTCCTCCTCAAGGATTTTGGTTTGACGCCACTTGAGAAATATAAGCGCCGTAATCGTAATGATCTCTTCGTCTACCATGAAGAACGTAACCCAAATGGAGAACCAAATCACCCAATAGCGCAACAACGTGTCCTTAAGCTTATCCCAAAAGTCAATCGGCTCCGGTGGCTTCTGCACCCGGCACTCAAACCGCAGATCTTTTTCGGTGTGACTCACCACAAATTCTCCCTGTTCAATGAGGCTGTGTGTTTCCTCCGGCATGGGCCGAACAATTAGTTTCTTCCACATCTTTTCTGTGTCCTCCACAACCAACTCAAAGTGCCCCTTCTCCTTCACCGCCGGGATGTCGAGCACACGTTTCAAATCCTCCTCGGTTTTTATGTCCTCCAGTGGGAGACCCAATGCAAACCAGCGGCGACCCGACGTCGGAGCGAAGCGGCAGGTCCCGAATAAACGCCGCTCAAGCAACAAGAGATCACTGAGAAGTCTGTCGGACTCCGGTGTCGACGTGCGAACCTCAAGAAGTGTGTTATGTACAGTTCGTGTGATGATGGTGTCACGACGTACATCAAAGTTATAATGATGTAGGACAAACCGTGTGGCTTCTCCCTTCAAGGCGGTACTGCCAGCAGTACTTAAGTAGAAACCAGCAGCCATTATTGCCTCGTGTAGCTGCAGACGATGAAAAGGGTCGCTAACAGTAGGCTTGTACAACTCGGCTCGACATTGAGTAATACACTCGTCTAAAAGGTTACGTGCGTCGCGCTTTTGATGAAAATTAGACAGGTCCGACAGTAGATCCAAGGCGGGAACAAGCGGAGCAACCCCCAAAAAGGGTGAAGCATCGATGGCCGCCTTTTTTGCAGCGTCAAGTTGGGCGTCTTTGAGAACATGTGGAAGTTGCACAACATTGGTGGGCACTAGTGCGGTAAAAAGGTGCACACGTCTGACAAACGTACGACATAACATAGCTTGATGATGTGTACGCCTATCTAGAGCAAATGTAGCGCTTAAACCCCTTAGTGAGTGCCTTCCCCACTTCTTACACCTCTTCCCTCGTGTATCAGGGTAATTTCTACTTGCACTCGACGTATAATAGGCCACAAATTGTGGTACGGAGAAAGGAGTTCTTTCACTAGAAAGAATAATGATAAGCATAAAGTGTTCGTTTATTAAGCAAATAATGGATTGGATCAATTGTAGTGAGGGAAATTAATGTAAATAATAATAATTAATATATATATATTTATACGTGTATATGTTCCTTGTCGCGTCTCTCGTATTGGTTCTGTACATCACCGCGTTGATCCCCCACACACAGGGGGAGGGAAAACGCATAGTCCACACGTAGTGCATGTCATTTCGGACGAGGAAAGCGGGGATTTCAAGCTCCAAATTCGAGTTCAAACGAGTTGGCAGGAGACATATCCGTCGCGTACTTCTTGCCGGACGTGGAATGGATGGGTCACATGCGGGGAAGAATTTGCACACGCACACACACGAAAAAAACAAACAAGAATAAGTAAAGGAGGCGACCGCAGAAGAGTGAGGAAGATGTGACCAGTTGATAACGGTGCTAATAATGACAAGAGCAGTAGCGTTAGCACAATGGACACCGTAACGTAAAACGGTTCCCCTCAGCATGAAGTTTTCCACTCTGATGGTTTGCTACCTACAACGCCTCTAATCCAGAGCAAACAAATAGCGATTGTGAAAAGCAACCCCAAACAACTTCTCCGACTTCTTCGCA
This sequence comes from Trypanosoma equiperdum, assembly GCF_001457755.1. Taxonomy (NCBI): domain Eukaryota; phylum Euglenozoa; class Kinetoplastea; order Trypanosomatida; family Trypanosomatidae; genus Trypanosoma; species Trypanosoma equiperdum. The sequence goes on along the minus strand of NW_027124240.1, from coordinate 21,019 downwards.
AAGTTGTATTCAATGCGACTCGCTGACGTTGCGGTCAACTCACCAGTTGTGGCTGCTTTGGCAGCAGAAGAGCCAGTTGTTCCATCGCATGTTGCTGGTGAAGGCTGCGGTACGGTCTTTTGATGTACCTGTGCTTCCCTACCACATCCATTACCTGTCACCCTCTGTTCAAGCCCAAGTTTTCCGCGGATATAACGACATATAGATCCAACAATCGAGTCAGGAAAATTTTCCAGCATTGCATCGATAGAATCACCTTTGCGCGTCTTCGACTCTAAACGGTGAAGCATGACAGTTAGCTGCCCTGGGGGTAACTTATCCATTTCCTCCTTGAGTGCAGGCGGGATTTCGCCCTGTTGAACGGCAGCGAGATTTTCCACATAGCTCTTTCGCTCCTGCATGACCTTCTCCTCCTCTTCCCGGAGCCGCTCCATCTTTTGTTTGTGTTCAAGTAGTTCCTTCTCTCTTCGCTCCCGTTCTATACGCTGCTCCTCCTCCTCAAGCAAAGCCGCATCGACGTCGGGTTTGGTGCCAAGGTCTGATGTCTCATCAGGAAGTTTCACGCGCAGCTTTAGCTTTAGTGTGCGTGTTTTCCGTACAAATTTGGCATCCTGCAACTCCTCGTCAATCGGATAACCAAGCGGGACTGTGAGAAAGGGAACACCGTCTTCGCAATCAACATAGAGTAATTCTATGCGCTTGGGCGATACGCGAACGTCTACCTCTGCTATTGTTGTCACGGTTGGTATGTGCAGTTCCACAAGGTAAGCGGCTGGCACGGTCTCGCGAAAATACGGGTTAATAGTTGGTTTGGAATGAGTAGACCAGTCGTAGATGCCCTCACTTTCAAGTCTCATAACGGAGGGTTTTGGTTCCTCCGGTGGTGACGGTGAGTTTACAGTAGGGGGAGGCGCGGGTGCGGCTGCGGGTGCGGGTGCATCTGTTATTTCTTGCACAAGTTTCCCTGTCCCACTACGGCCGCCAACATTTGTCACTGGGGAAGCTGCGGTAGCATTTGCTGGGAGACGAATCTCATCTCCCAAAGCATTGGCCACCTTCGGGGTTGTGGAAAGTCGAATTCTCTGCGGCTCCAGTGTTCCCTTAACTCTAAAAGACATGTTTCTATACTCCTGCAGGTTTAGTGTTGGCTCTGATTTTTGCTGAATCCAGTGGATACAGAGCGAAATGACGAAGCACCGAAAATCGTGATCTTGAGTGCATCTATGGATTGTCGAAGGATTCACAATGACGTCGTACACCTTACATGGCTTGCCGCTTTTGTCAGACTCAGCACGCGCTTGACCACAACTTAAGGGAATACGAAATTTAACCTCCGCTTCATTATCGTCGTCGATAGGTATGGGTTCGGCGATACGCTCGTGTTTGCACACATTCACAAACACCTTTCCTCCTCCCGCCACCTTGCACTTAACGCAGAATCCGGGTTCCGGAAGAATGTACATCCACTGTCCATTTTCATCACTATGAATCTCTTCTAACTTGGCCTTGGCTGATTTCATACTCTCTTCCTGGATCTTTTTCTGTAAGTCCGCCAACCACTTCTCTCGTTGTGGATCCCCCTCAGGTGGAATATTTTTAATATTTTCTTCACCACCCATCGCCCGCTGAAAAATCTCCATGAACTGCGGGTTCTGAAGGAGCGCCGCGCCTGCCTTTTGCGTGTCGGTCATCGAAATGAAATTTGCAGTAGAAACCTATACCTTCTTCCTTTCCTCGTGTGGTAACTTCAACAACAGCAGAAACAAACTTGGATCATCATGTCTGAATATATAATTGCACATGTCGCTTCTCCTCTTACACGTAACGTCGAAGCAACAATATTAATGAAACAAAGGTGGAAGGGATGACAAGGGGGAATAAATATTCCAAGTGCATACCTTATTTGTTTGTGAGCATTTCTCCGCCGAGTAACTTTGCTGCGGGGCGGATCAACTCTCTCCACCGTGTTTTTGTGACCCGGAAAAAAATAATAATATTATTACACTCAAAGCGTAAACCGCACACGCACCTGTAATATTGCTTCCACTGTGAAACCTGATTCCGAGTGTAAACGTACGCAAAAAAAACAAAAAATAGGGCATGTTTCCTTGACTACAAATAAGTCACAAGGCAACATAGGTGACAGGACACCTTTACACGTTAACTGAAGCCATAATCTTCATGGAGATCGACAGGGTTAGGCATGCCATAGTATTTCTTTTTGTTCTGAAGCATTGCGTTCTCCGGGAAGGCCAACAACTCCCGTGCAAAGTGGTCCAATGTGGGAGCAACGTAGTGTGGCGTCTTATCTCCATTCTTTTCCATCCATTCGAATTCTGTATCATTCTCCGATTTCGTGCGATACACTACGGGCGTCACACCTACACCTGAGAGAACGTGCACGGACGTCCATTTCCCCCCTCTTGCATTGGCACCCATTATATCCGTGTCAACATTGTCACCAACCATGAAAATTGCACGCATATCTTCCGGGTTCCAACCTAGACGCGAGGTAACCTCCTTCATCCTGCGCTCAGCAAAGGCATAGGCAATGGCGCGTGGCTTGCCATAAGTTGTCACGTGAAGGTTCTGACCAGTGAGGCTGTAAAACACTGCATGAAGCATTTCACGGAATGCTCCGTTGCCAAGTCGAGGAAGTTCCGCCTCGGCCGCCCACAGAAAGTCATCACTGGCATAGTAAAGGGGAATGCTCTGGGTACTTGACACGTACTTACCCACTTTACCGCGCGGCGAAAGCAACACATCAATGATCGTTTGGATATCACAAAACGCGTCCTCCGGTTCACGAAGTACAAATACAGCGGCAATCTCTGGAAATGGAACGTTAACATCTGAGACTTTCTCAAGTGATCCCCATCTCCTGAAGGGAACCAGCTCCGGATGCTCCGCCTGAAATCGCTGTATTGATATAGCCCCATCAAAACCGTACGCCTTAGCCACGTTGGCACTCTCTAGGGAACCAACAATCAGCACTTTCTGCCCTTTGTACATTTGAGCCAATAGTTTCATCGGGGTGTGAGCGAGTAAGACTTGAGACGCGTCAATTGTACAACCCAACAGCCGCGAATATTCTTCTGCCTTCTTTTCCTCGGAGACTCCACCACCGTTTGTCATAAATAACAAGGGAATCTTCAACTCCATTAACTTGCGAATGGCCACATCAGATCCCTCAATAATCTTTCGCATGCGATACACGACCCCGTCAACATCGAGAACAATCCCTGCCGTCCCATGCAACGGCCAGCGGAGTTCATTTCCGCGGCGCTCCACAGAAGACTCAAATTTGTATGGAATCTTTTGATGCAAGTCCGCTTTGAGCATGTCCAGCACATCATCTGAGTAACCGCCACCGCTCGATGGCGCGGCATGCGTTTTCAGTCGTGATGCATAGTCTCCGATGGCAGCCATTTTATTATTGTCGAAGTAAATCACAGGTTTTGCGCCGTATGGAACGAAGTCACGGCGCTCACGCAAAACAGCTTCGTTCCGCAAATGTAGCTCTTCTATTCGAAGCATATCAGAAGGGGATAACTCCTCGGTGAGAGCTTGCCTCTCCATTTCTTCATGGCGGGATTGCATTTTCTTTTTCGTAATCACTGGATTGCTACTCTGCATCAAGCCAGCGAAGAAATCATCAGCAGCTTTTCCATCGCGCTCCCACGGGGGAATAAAACGCCGTCGCAGTAGCGCAGTCGGCCTCGCAATTCCTCCCCAAGAGGCGGAGAACATTTGTCCCCCTCCCTATTAATCGCAAGTGACCCCGCTTGCTGTATCGCCCTCGATACTGCCTTACCTACAGTATTCTTTTTTTTTCTTTTCTTTCACACTTTTCCGTATACAGGTGTTGCCACCAGCTTCACCCGCGAAAACATACACACAAAAAAAGCGGGAATATGAAAATGAAACCCATCATTCACTTTAGTTCTTTACTGGCTGATGTGGTTAAAGGAAGATTGCACACACCCGCAGACGCACATGTACGAAAAAATTCTCTGCCTAGCTGCGTTGTGTACTGCAAAGTTAAATCTCAGTGCTATTTATCATTCCCTCTCATGTAATGTACAAGTGCATAAATATGTTTGTGATCATCCATCTGCGTACGCCTATGAAACAAATTGAATGAGTTATAAATTGCATTTCAGGTGCGACAACAATAACGGCAAAAAAGTGGCACTTCCTCCCCTCAGCGTAGTCCCAGAGATTGTCCCGCTGCACATACACATGAAGGTCTCCGATAGCCCTCCTCCAATTTGTGACTTTGAGGCAAGTTCTGCGGGTTGTGAACCCTGCTTAATCATCTCGCTGCCCTCCTGTACATGATTATCAAGTTTTCTTCCTTCGCACAAACCACAACGCTCGCTCCGTCCGTGTTTGTACGGAAGCAACAACAACAACAACAAAACGGGAAATTGAAGTTTCAACCTTTGGCATCTTCCCTATAAGCCAATCCACTATTTTCCAAACCAGCTCTATAGCTATTGTTCATGTGTTGCACCAGCGTTACTGGTGGCAGCTTGGCGCACTCTTCAAGATCTGACTTCATACGGATCAGTACGCCTTCCACGAGGCTTAACAATATAACCAAAAGTATCAGCAGAGCAAAACAGATGATGTTTGCCATATTCATGTTCCTCAGTGAGTCTTTGAGCGTGATGGCCGTCAATATATCGTCCACATTTCCCAACCCAAGCAACAGTTCTTGCGGAAGGGAGTTGACGGTACGAGATGTGGCACTAGTCCACAAGACGAATAACACAACAGAACAAAATACAGAGAGCATACACAAGGCAAAAATGTTTGTGGTAACCAGCAGTGTGTGCATAAGTCCTAGAGTGTGGCTCTATGGAGACAATGTGATAAATAATAAGGAACACAAACATTAGGAGGTAGAAGATAGATGAAAAACAAACAACAAGAAGCTATGAGACAAATAATGACAACACATCATGTTGGAGGGGAAGATACCGAGGGCTACGCATCATTCAGTTGCAGTACCCACTGCAGACGGGTACATGCATGTATGCATATATGTGTTTGTCGTGAAAAAAATCGCGACATGTTGCATGAGGAGCCACCAGTATTTTCCATCTTTCGCCGACCAAGCAGGTAGCTGCAACAATCACGGTAACATGGATTAAGATCGGAGAAAATATATATAAGAGAGCCACAACTAGAACATAACCAGTGGCAACTAGTGACTGCATTGATAAATGTAACTTCATACCCACCCAACCACAACAACTGAGGTACCTAAGTTTATCATACCCCGTACTCCTTCCTGGAAGTGGAGGTGTGCCCTACGCGCAGGTTTTCGAATCCTACGGTACGCCATAACCCTCAGAAACTCCACCAACATGGGTGAAATGTACGTGAATGCGTATGTGTCTGTTTGTTTGACGGCGCGATAAGTATCGAACAGAAAAAAGTTTACGATAAATGGACAGTAAATCTGGGTCCACAAACTTCCATTACATCAATTCGTCCCGCGAGTTCGCGGTTAAATAGGAAAATCATACGAACCATTAAATAAGTCGCTTTGACTTGAGATGCTGGTGAAATCCCTGAATATAGTCTTGCGTGCGCTGCGCAACCTTACGCTCCTCATCATCCTTTGCTTTTGCTCCCAACCATTCTGTCATGTCGGTTCCGCGCGCCTGTCCCTGTAGAATCCCACGCTGAAGCTCAACACGGCGAACTTCGTTGCGTGACTCCGCAACAGCGAGCGCACGGCGCTTCCAGAATTGCTCGTGGTAAATGTTAGCCTCCTGCTCAAGGCGAATGGGATCCTTTTGACGTAACACTTCAATATCTGTTAACAAATCACGAGTGCGCTGGTCCAGTAGGTTCTCACCCAGTTGTGCTTGAATGACGGTTTGCAGCTTGGCCACGCGGTAACGGGCAATAACTTGTGTTCCAACAAATAAAAAGACAAATCCGACGAACCACTTGTGAAAGTCGGTAATAAACCAATACCACGAGGCAATGTGATTTGTGGGGTGAATATAAACTGCTTTCGTGGTGTTACACAAAACTGTAATGTTGCGCCGCTTCGGCACCTCTTGAGTCTTACCGAGTGCATTTGAATTCCATTGTTGTTCCTCCTTTTGCTGCTGTTGCTTCCCACCGAATGTTTTGTTTTCACCTGAAGTCTCGAAATCACCCTCTTCGCGAGCGCATGTCGCCTGCCAGCGCTGTGATGACGCAACTACAGGCACATGCAACGCCGCGTTCGTATAAAAGAGAGTCAAACGAGACGTTATGGAGTGAAAAGCTGTTCGTTTCATATGTTCTACGCCCCAATCGTTACTAAATATATATTTATTTATTCGAATCCTTGTGCCGTTTCCCTCTTTCAGCACCGCACGCGGCCACGATCTAAGTTGGTGAGGAGCTAAAACAATGAGACAAAAGTGGACGCAGTGTGACACACATCGATTGAGTTTTTCTTTGTAATATAAAAT
>NW_027124240.1:14047-14525 GCF_001457755.1 Trypanosoma equiperdum | reverse complement strand
TATATATATATATATATGCTTACATACTGCAGCATTCACTCGACTCAACACTTCTACACCAGCAATCCGGTGAGATGAATCACGTCCACAAACTCGTAAAACTACGAAAGGCACTAAACACAAATATATACACGAAAAATAAAATAAAAAAGTGAGGAAAGTTAAAGTGGGGGAAAAGCGTGCAAAGCTTTCCCTAATGGCATTTTGTACTTTTGAAAAAAAGCCTGCGGCGCCGGTAAATAATTTAAAGAAAGGGGAAAACGAGAGTGAAAAATACAAAAACAACAAGTCAATACGAAGCGTTTCTAGTCTTACTGAATGCAGCTCCTCTCCTTTTTTCTCTACATTGCGAGTATCCGCTTTTTTTTAAAAAAAAAAAGTACATTACATTTGGTTGTGAAAAGAGCCTCCCTCTTCTCCACTCGAAAACATGGGGGAAAAACTTGGAAAACTAAACAAACAAAACTACAAAGATAGT
>NW_027124240.1:9906-14004 GCF_001457755.1 Trypanosoma equiperdum | reverse complement strand
AAAAAAAAGCGATCCCTTGACCCCTTTCCTCTTAGGTTTCTTCACCCCAATGATCATACGCACTTCCTTTCATCACGAACACGATTCACCGCCTCTCTCTGTACAAAAAAATTAAAGGAAAAAATTGTCTGAATGCAACCTAATTTATTGCGTCCGATTATCTTTAGCATTACACTACCCTCAAACCTTGCAGCATATCGCAACTGGACAATGGGCAAACGCACGTACATACGTAACTTCAAACACGTACACGCGCATATATAAATATATATATATATATGCGTCTTCACAAAGAGTGATAAGATAAAATAAAAAAAAATAAAACAAAATGGAAACAAAACGTACATTTTTACAATTCATTTATTGACCTATTTTACGAGCATATATTTAGCATAATCAAACTTCCCACCTTATTTCCCCCCCCCCCTCTTTCCCGCAAGTGCGCACTTAATCGCATCTGCAGACACCACATCCCACAAACTTCCCTTTTCCGCTTCTTTCTTTTTTTTTTCACTCTTACCTTCAACCTACTGTCACATGACCAAAAGTTACGTACTGATATAAGTCCCGTAAACTTACAATATTTCCTTTTTGAAGCCTGTTGTGTGTTGAAGCAGGTTTCGCACAAGAAGATGGTGATAATCGTGAATGTTGACGGCTCCGTTTTCCTTTAAGGGGTGATAACGCGAATGACAACAACGGAGAAAGAAAGGGAGAGCACTGCGGAGTCATTTTTAAGAAAGTAAGTGATTATATATTTTAAATTGATAGAAAGCAGGAATCAAAAAGAGGGGAAAGAGTCAAAAGGGGATAAACTTGAGGATCTGGAAAAGCATGAAATTTCTTCATACAAACAGTTGCATGTCATTTTTCCTTTTTTTTTCTATGGCGTTTCCGGCATCCCCCCCTCCCCCACACCCGCCTCGTGTAGCGGTAACAGCAACTACCTCGAAGAATAAGAATAACCGCTGGTACCCGTCTGCAATCTTCTCAACGTGCCGCGTAAGGCGTTTATTTCCTCTACTTTTGCCTGCAGGTCCCTGCGCAACTCATCAATTCCGCTCTTACGTTCGTGTCGGTTAGCATATATTTTTTCCATTTCGTAAAAGTTACATTCTTCTAGACGCCTTGTAATCTCTTCCGTCGTTATAGATGGGTCATGCCTCAAGTCAAACGTCACATGAAGCTCAACACCATCATCGCGGTAGTCAACATCCAATACATAATCCTCAGGTAAGTGGCAAGCAGCTGCTACGTCATGCACGATGGCGTTCACGAGAGCTTCCGGTGTGTTGGCCGCCACTAAACCCCAGTCGTCTCCAGGGAACTTTTTAGAGTGAAATGTCGTGTGTTGCGAACTTGTTGTCCGCGGGCGCCAGCGCTCGTCATGTAGCAATGCATCTTCCAGAGCATCAGCAGCAGTCTTCAGACACATTTCAAGCATCCTCGCCTCTGATGCGTGCATATCGCGGTCTGCCTCCAGAGTGGCTCGATTGGCCTTAAGTTGCTCTATATAAGTACAGAGAGCAGTGAAAACGCCACCAGAGTGGTCAACACCCTCTTCCTCTAACAAGTTAATCAACCACTGATCCTGTACTGTGTTCGCAGAGTTGAACGTTTCGGCCACTTCGGTAGTTTGTTGCTCATCGTCGCCATCCATGAAGTCCATACCAGACTTTTTACTGTTGGGCCTCCGCGCACCGTGAACATCTGCGTCCTTGTTGCCATCGGTTGCTCGCTTCAGTGCTTTTGTTAGTGCCTCCACTTCGGCTTGCAGTACTTGTACCTCCTCATCCAGCTCCGTGCGTTGATTGGTCACCTGCTCCAAGTCCAGGAGAAGGGTTTCCTCCTTTTTCTCCAACTCCCGACACTTTTGTTGCTCACGCGTGAGCAGCTCTTGGATTAGTTCACGGTCGTACATTGCCTCAACCAAACGATCTTTAATCAGAATTACATCGTTGTCACCCACGTCATCCACGACATTCTTCAAACGCTCTAAGGCGTGAGTTTGAGCATGAGCATCCCTCCTCGTGGTTATGCGAGATGTTCGATGCTCCGTGCACTCATCACTCCGCTCAGAAAAGAGGTGTGTGCTCGGTAGTCGCGAGGCGCCAAGTTCCATCATCGCCTGCTCTACATCTAGTAAGCATGAGTGAAGGTCTTCCTTTTCAACGTATTGCTGGTGCTTCAAGGGTCCTTCCTGAGTCCGACTCAAGCACTCTCGAAGGATAGAAAGCGCCCTCTGTTGGCAACCCTCTAAGTTTGAGACTTCACGCTGGAGGGCAATGGTTTCCTTGACGTATTCCGCTTTTAATTCGTTTAGAGCCATATCATTTGAGCTTCGTGTCTCCCGCAGCTGCAACATGAACCGCTCCTGTATTTCTATTGTGCCGAGGCGCATACGGTTTACCTCTTCGTCCTGCAGTAGGCAAAGTATGCGGAAGTTCAGTCCACAACCCCGATTTACCCTCCTTTCGCTGTCTTCATCTGATCTACTCCTCACATGTTTCTTAAGACTCTTCGTCTCTTCCTCAGTCTTGCCCCACACATCCCGAAGTTCATCCTCCTTTTCTCTGAGATGGCCCTCCAGCTCATTGATGCGCTTCATAGCTCTCGACAGCTTCCTCTCGGAGTCGGCTGACTTCGAGGAAATGTTATTTGGGCGATCCCTGAGGCTGGTGGTGTCGCGGTGCATGATCTTCCAACGTTCGGCTGTAAACATCTGGTGAAGGTCGAAGAGTGATCCCAACTCCCGTGCAACCAGACGCAAACGCTCAATCGACTGATTGCAGAATATATGTGTTAAGCCAGTTGGTGCGGTAGAGACATAGGACTCAGTGACGTGTCGATCCCCAGCAACACGAGTTGCGACATTTGACCCGCGAGGAGTGCCCCGAAGCTGCTTCGACGCTGCACTCCGGATTTGCGCAATACTATCCCGCTTAAGAATCATCTCCCTTGACTTCAAGGGGCCTGTAAGTGGTATCAGTTTGCAGAAGATAGACATTTGGAGTACCACTACTTTTTCGTCTGTGCGCACGAAGGATATTTCTCCTGATTCACTAAAGCTCCGAACAGTCATTTTAACACTGTCTTCACCATCTCTCCCCGAAAAGGGCCTCACCCTCGTACTTGAGTTTCCACTCCGGAGCGAAGCAGAAAATTTGCTGCCCTGTGCGCCCATTGTGTCCGACAACTGGTCGTCGATCATCCGGAGGGAGGCACGAGCCTTGTAGAGATAAACTTCGCTTGTCACCCACTTTTGAAGGAGCCCAGCGAGACGATTGTTGGCACTCACCACTGTGAAGTCAAAGAGGCGATCGCTCAAATATTTTTCATTTAGAGCATCAGCCAGTGCGTCATCCATGCGAACGGCATTTGGATCTGAGAGAAGGTCTGTAAATGCGCTAGAAGCCATGAACCGCTTCATCTGATCCCATTCATCGCTTTCAGATGAGGCCACCAGCTCAATGCACAAGAGTTCAAAAACTGCTCTCACTGCGCGCAACACAGCCTTTGGGGCCTCCTTCAGTCTCATCAACTCTTTCCACGATTCACGACTTATGTTTCGTATATCTTTCCTAATCCCCTCAACGATATTTTCTCTGCGCATAACATCATGCACATACAATTCACGCGATATCCTCTCTCGTCTTTCCTGGGCTGTCTCCACCACCCTTTCCTCCCGCTCAGGCACATCATCCTTTGAATTCCAAACAACCTTCCAGCACAACAGTGATACGAGTCCGGGATCCGTTACAGCTGGGCTGCTGCCAACACCATCAGCGGTGGCACCATCGGAAACAACCGTGCCAATAGCCCACATCCATTTCCCCTTGGAAACAAATTGGAAAGCCACAATACTACCCTCGGCGATATGTGTTTTTTCATCAACCGTCTCCACATAAACAGAGGTATACTCCTTTTTATCATCCGCCCGATGTCGACCGGGAACACGAGGTGAAACAATGCCGCGAGCTGCCCTTCGATCGGAACCACGAGGTGTAGCAGTCCCGGATAAACCTTGAGACACTTCGAGGAGGCTCTCCTTATCCTTGCCACCACGTCGGCTCATCTCAATCAAGCGCTCGAATCTTT
>NW_027124240.1:5687-9890 GCF_001457755.1 Trypanosoma equiperdum | reverse complement strand
TTTTTTTTTCTTCTTCCCCCTTGTTTTTGTATTCCTTCACTTAAAACTCCAGGGGGTTCCTATTACACGCTGAGATTTGCCTTTACTACGGTTTGAATGTTATATCAAACTTTTCCGCACCCGGTTACACAAAACGCGTACGACGCGTCTCTCTGCAGGGTCATCATCAAGTAGGTAATGCACCAAAAGAAAGAATGTGGGTAGAAGAAGGGGGGAAGGCAAAAGAAGAGAAAGTAAATAAATAAAAAAGAGTGAAACAAAAAAAAAAAAGAAAACTGAACCGTCGTTACCCACCAGTATATGGATAAACAAACATACTTTCCCCACACCATTGTTCACACATCCCCCTTTTCCATATCAAAGTAGACACGATTTGGTATCCAAGTTTGTCTGATTCTTTCCTCAAGTATTTTCCTCCATGAGGCTACACCAACCCTGTACAATGCACGCGACAGAGGTAGCGGTGTACATTTTCCCACAACTCTTGCATACGTAAGGTTTTAAATGTGTAGCAAAACCCCCGTTTTCATGGTGACATGCAACCCACCAACTTCCTGCACTGCTGTATGAACAACCTCCGGCGGCTCTTTTTATTTCCACCTTAAAAACCTAAGGTCCAAATACCGTGGATTTCATTGTTCATTCCTGCCGCCGCTATAGTTCTAAGTGCATGCACATGACGCTCATCCACCAATGGAAGAAGAGGAGGAAAAAATGTTTTGTTACACCCCATCATAAATTCCACCTTTACGCAGGAAACAGAGTTCATAGTCGAGCAGGGGGTGGCGAAAGAATAATAACGCCTCAGAGCACTACGTTTCAATTAAAAAAAAAACGTAAGTCTCCCCACCATTCTTCTTTTTTTTTTTTAATGTATTTCCTTGTTTTTTTTTTCTGTCTTTGTGCCTGATCCCCCCACACTCTTTACAGCTTCACACCCAAAACCGAGATCCCCGCCGACGCAGCGGAGGGACCGACGCCTGCTCTATCAAAGGTTCTATGGATAAATCGACGTTGTGGCGACATGCAACTACAAAAAAAAGCTCCGACAGCAACGTCTTGCCGAATATATAAGATAAAATATGCAAACACATTCGTGTATATATGTATGAAAAATGAATACAACGAGTAAGTGAAGGTTATCAACACACACATACATGCCGCACCGGTAACGGGAGACACGTGTAATAAGCACAACATGAAGTGGAACTTCTCCACATCTGTAGACATACAATCAATTCTGCGCCCGGTTTTTGGCTCCAACAGCACGTGGACGGTAACAACAACAACAACAGGACTTGTTGGAATTATTCCTCTTCGCAAAGGTTTCGTCCATCATGTTATTAGAAGTATGAGCTCCTCACATTGTCAATCGGAACATTATATTCATTTCTAACAGTGGGAGCGTCGTTTACACCAGTTTTGTGTGTATCGTCGCTGAAGAAACTTTTGGTGGCAAACGGTTGCATGGTGCTGCTCGACATCCCATTAGCCACCTTGGAGTCCAAAGGAGCCCGAGCCAGTTGCCCATTTGACCGTTTATGTTCCGCTTTGTTTTGCTCCGACAGCACTGCACTAACTGAACTTCCTGCCAACAATGTTGAGTTTGACGAGGTGCCGTTGGCCGTACCATTACCAAATGACTTCACTGATTGCTGTGCCTCGAACTGCTTTTCTACCTCGCCTAACCTGCCGTCAGGTTTGCGTTCCTCTCCATAGCCGCTAGGGCCCTTGGTGGCATTCATTGACAAAACTCCGTCGTTGTTTTCAACAATACCGCGTGATGCGTGGGCATTAAATTGCCGATATGTTGTGCTCGCATTCTTGTTCAGCTCCTTATACACACCAAAGGAGGGAGGTACATAATTACCATTAAACCCTGCCGCCATGGGGTCACCCGTACGGACATCATTACTACCGTTACTAAGGGAAGGAATTAAACCAGAGTTCCAACGCCTTCCACTAATACTCGTGCCGCGCTGGAGAGAAATGAGGGCATCGTTTGCGCACCTCAGCTCATTTGCTAGCTTACTGCGAGCGTCGTCTGTTTTCTCCAACTGATCTCGCAGTTCGGTAACCTTGCTTTGAAGCGCCTGGAGTTTTTCAGTGGAAGATGATAACTCACCCCTCAGTTGCATAATAGTGTTTTCCTTCTCTTGAATCAGACCATCCTGGCTATGAATCTGGCTTCGCATCATACGACTCCTGGTCTTTAACGATTTAATGTTTTTTAGTTGTGTGGAGATGATATGATGCGCCTTCGATAATGAAGCCTCCTCCTTTGCTTTCTGCTCCGTCAACTGCTCATTTTGTGACGCCAAGATACGGACGTAATTGTCCTGCTTTTTATATTGATCACGGAGCATCTTATGTTCCTTTTCTCTTGATTCAAGTACGTGCTCCAGACCCCGTAACCGCTCCTGCAGCTTGACGCAATTCAATTCATTCTCGGAGAGTGAACTGGTTGCTTGCGAGCGGAAAGCTTGAAGTTCACCGTTTGCGGATCGCAGTTCCTCCAGATCCTTCGCCTGGACCTTACGTGTATCTTCGCTAACGCGCAACTCTGACCGCATTTTGATGACTTCCGAATCCAACGATGCTATGCGTTTTCGTGCCTCGTTAAGCTCCATCTCCTTCACTTGCAATTCCTCCCGCAGCCGCTTTTGCGTCTCTTCCGCGCGTTGTGCTGTGTGCCGTAGATCGGCTTCCAGTGTGGCGCGCAACTGAGACAGTTGACTGGCATGTTCTTCCCGTAGCTGACCAATACTTGTTAGTTGATTTCTTTTGCATTCACTCGTGGTCGAATCCAATCTATCACGTAAGGCAGTGGAGGTTTCCTCCAAGGTGGCCACTTCCCTTTTTAACGCTTCTATGTTTGCTGCAGCTTCTGTAGCTTCTTTACGATGTTCCTCAATTGCTGTGGTGTAAGCGCGCTCAAAGTGGCGGAATCGTTCCGCAAGGTACCGTTTCTGACCACTATCACCCTGGCGCAGAAGTATCAGCGAAATATGCTCCACCGTCCGAAACTCCGTGCGCTCCAATACGCGAAGTGTTCCACGCGTCGTATCCCTGTTGTCCACAACAAACGACACAACGTACGGTACAATTCCACTGCAAACATTATCCAACATGGTTACGAGATATTTTGGGAAACCACTGAAGTCGACGAGTAGTTCCAACTTTTGTTTAAAGACTCCATAATCATCCTCGAGTAGGTCCAGTTCAAAAAGGAAAAATGGGTCGCCAGGATCCGTTAGTCGCATGCACACACGCCGTGACAGTCCATTACTGCCACCTTTCCCAGTTTGAATGGAAACTCCCAAATCGCGGCAAACTTCCTCACGATCCTCCAATTTAGCATGTACCGGAAGCAGAACCTCCAGTAGAGCAGTTTTGTCGGAGCTGCCACCCGTCAACGTATGAGTCGGTTCATTAAGGGCAGAAAATTCTGGATTCAAACTACGGTTGGGGTCACGCCATGATGTCACGTCGCGTAGGGCACTTGTGTCTACGCTACGACTCATGTTAATAATAATGTGCTTATTTGACTAAATGACACACACACACACACACACACAAAAATAAAATTAAAAAAATGAAGTCTGCGCCAACTAAGAACGGAGGAAAATATAATCCTACACGCCCTTGTGTACGCAAGGAGGGGTGGGACGGTAAGGGCCACGGTAAAGACGTTCTCTTCCCCTCCACGGTTGTCGCAAAACTATATTTCAAATATTTTTTTTTAAAAAAAGGAAGGAAAAATAGGAATTAGCAAATGAATTAGAAGTGCAGCAATGATATGAATCATAGGGGGGAAAACAGAACCCTTTTCCACCCTTCTTACATCTTTTTTGTTTTTGTTGTTGTTGTTTTTTCATGGTATGAGGTGGGAGAAAGGTTATATGTTTATTTATTTATTTTTGGCTTGTAAGAAATGTTCTGGCAACACGATTTCAGATGGGGCCTGTCATTTGAAACTCGGCGTACTCGGACACAGCTGCAAGTGCGCTGTCATTATCGTCGTGCTTCGCTAAGATGAAAAATATTTCTTAATTCGTTTCATTACTTGTTATATTATCCTTCTCACACACGCCGCAGATGCCTACAGTGCTCCAACATTCCCACAGTTAGAACACGGAATGGACAATAAAAAGGATAAATGCATACAAAAATTGAAGAGGGAAAATGCAGGTGGGGTGGAAT
>NW_027124240.1:5475-5668 GCF_001457755.1 Trypanosoma equiperdum | reverse complement strand
AAAAAAAAAAACAGAAAGAAGAATGGAGGAGGAGGAAAAGGATGTAAGAAGGGCTAAGGAGGTGATAAATTTACCAGCAAAGAACGAACAAATCAATTCAGTGATAATTTTCACTTTCTTCTTCCATCCATATTTTCCGCTTCCTCACGCAATACGCCCCACTCCACATTAAAACATCACCTGCTTTTTCCAA
>NW_027124240.1:404-5456 GCF_001457755.1 Trypanosoma equiperdum | reverse complement strand
AAAAAAAAAAAACGAAAAAAAAGTGAGAACTTTAAACCTCGTCCTTCTGTTCCTCACTACAGATGCATAAAAACACAAACACAAACACAAACACGCAAACGCACACAGAGACATACATACGCATGTTTATAAGAATGATAATGTGTGCTACGTCTAAGAAGATATGGCATGAATGTGACATCTAATCCTATAAGCGTGAACCAATAACCAAAAAAAAAAACACTCCATCAATATTCCTCTTCCTACTCCTCCGCGTAAACCCAACAAAAAAAGGGTAGATCAAAAAATAATAATAATAATAATATGAGAAGTCGAATCTCGTGGCATACTTTAACTCTTCCTTCGATATATTCGTCAACCGATAAACACCAGAGTATCATAACATCATCATCCACATTCCGCCATCCAAAACCAGAACAAGAGCCCAAAATGTAAAAAAATGTGAAAAATGCGAGAAAAATATTTGATTTTTTTTTTCCTTCCCCCCCTCTCTCTCTCCTATTCGCCTTCTTCAAGTTCTTTCCCCAAACTTTCCCCCTTTCTATTTTTTTTTTCACAACTCTTAGTTGGAAGTACGGCTTTCATGTAAGAAACGGCGACGGAGTGCGGTGTCTCGCTGCTGCCTGGAGCTCGCTTCATTCAAACCTTCTTCACTAGCAACCTCTTCAGCAGCTGAAAAGGCACTATGGCGACCCTTTTGAATGCGCTCGTTAAATGCCTTTCGTGCGGGAGCTCCAGATACCCGATCCGCCACATAATCTATAGGCGTTTCGTAAAATGTGCCTTCACTCAGCACCATGGCTAAGTAAAAGAATATAATGGCATTGCGCGCAAGTGTCAGGTGTGATGACTTCACTTCCGGGTTCTGCCGCCACTTTCGGCGAAACCATGAAATAATGGGGAGTTGAAATGAGGTAGGCATCCAGTGTTCGGCTGTGTCGTGAAGCAAAACGGCAATGGGAATGCCCACAGCCACAGCGGTCACTACAGTCCGGCTGCGCACAAGCGGGATGTGAAAGTTTTCGGCGCAGTGCACCATAGAACTCACACTGTGTGCAAGGCTATCCATATTGCCTTATTTCTTTTGTATATTAATTTTATTTACCCCTTATTTTTCTTCTCTTCTTTTTTCAAAAAAAAAACCTTCAATAGCACGCACACCACTGCAACTTCATTTAATCACAGAAAGAGATGGAGGAAGAAATAGATGTGCATAGTCGCATTTGCACGCGTGAGTAGTGAGACGTAAGCGCTAAACGCTTGGTATATTAACACCCTTCCACTGGTTAACTTTAAGTTGTCAAACATTAACGTAGCACGTCAATATACTTTCCCTCCTTGCTGGCCCTATGCACTCCCACACTCCCACTTCCCTTTCCTTTGCTTTTCTCTTCTTTTTCGCTCGTCTTACCGGACCTTTTGTTTCACTCCTCGTGTCACATTTTTCCTCTCAATTCTTACACTAAAGATTAGTTCCTAGACTTTTCCCCCCTCACGCTAACTGAGGTACTTCCTCTTTTTATCCCGAAAATGTTAAAGCAACAGTACACAAACACCTTTCAGCGAGTCATGTCCCTTCCAACTTCCCATAGCCACACTTACACGCATAAGCACCACAAAATTCCCTCATGAATGGTAAGTTGGTGTAGACACTTCAAGGTATGGAAAATAGACATACAGAACAGAAAAAAATATATAATACGAGGACAGACACTAACAATGCACCGCTTTCTTACAAATGCATACAGTACTATTCTGTTCACCACGTGTCGCAGACGGATTTAATAACGAAACACTAGGCACAAGCAGCCGCTCAACACCAAAAACCAAGGGGCAAAATTTTTATTTCTGAGGGGCACCCTCTCCTTTCCCTTGTCGAGCGCAATCATCGCACACCTTAACAGCCTCTGTAAATCCAACGGATGGGATGGTTGCCAGAGCTCCACTGCATTTGGCACACACCAGCCGACCACAGTTACGGCAGTGATGCCGAGAGAAGCGCCCAATCGACCCACGGCAAACCATACAAGTGGTGGTAGAGTCATCCGGCTGCCAAACTTTTACGCGTCGCTGCTTCTGACGGAAACAAACCGTGCATTCCCACAAGGACGGTGGCAAACTAAACTTTGTACCACATTCAGGGCATTTGGGAGCATATATGCGGTTAAACAAGTCTTTGTTCACCTGTGAAGGGCCCTTCGCAGTGTGTTGAACCTTCTTTTGTTCTATAGTTTGTTTCACCTCACAAAACTCCAACGGATGGGAGGCAACATATTCTTCCCAAGCTGCCTTCTGCGATTTTCGTTCCTCTTTGCGCCTTGCTTCTTCTGCAGCCAATGCCTCCTCCTCTGCCCGAAGTTGCCGTTCCCGCTCCCGTGCCTCACGACGGAGTCGGCGCCTCTCTTCCTTTTGTCTCCTTTCCTCTTCCCTAGCGAGTGCTGCCGCCTCCTCTGCAGCTTCCTGCTCTGCTAGCGCTGCGGCTTCTTCAGCTGCTAACTCTTCCTCT
The DNA here is from genome assembly GCF_001457755.1 of Trypanosoma equiperdum. NCBI lineage: Eukaryota > Euglenozoa > Kinetoplastea > Trypanosomatida > Trypanosomatidae > Trypanosoma > Trypanosoma equiperdum. The sequence goes on along the minus strand of NW_027124240.1, from coordinate 2,950 downwards.
CGTCTCTTGCGGCGTTCCTCTCGGCGCCGCTCCCGTTCCTCTTCCTCTTCCCGTTGCCGCCTTTCCTCTTCTTCCTGTTGTCGCCTCTCCTCTTCTGCCTCCTGCTGCCGACGGAGTTCCTCCTCCTCCTCACGTTCCCGTTGCTGACGTAACAACTCGGCTTTACGTCGCTCCGATCGTTCCCTGCGTTCCTGAAGGGCAGCACGAAGTTCACCCCAAATTTTCTCCGCATGATGGTCAGTGGCCATTTCGCTGTATATTTTTGCCATGTCCATTACTGAGACATGCTCGAGAAGGGCCATCTCATCCTCGGAGATATTCCCCTTCAGCGCCTTCAACAGGCGCTGAACGGGTTCTCCGAGATCCTCAAACCGGATAGTGCCTTTGGTGGACAGTGCGCCTGGTGGTATGAACTACCTTGTGAAAAGATACGGAGAATGAAGGCTGAAAGCAATGAAACAGTTCACAATGAACAGGTGAAATAAGGAAGCGGACAAGCAATAATACACACACATATGTATTTATTTATTTTTTTTAGAAACTGGTAGTGAAGGGTAAACAGGTGTTACAGGGGGTCATATTCATTTTTTAAAAAAAAGTACACACAGAGGGAACAAACGCCATGATGTACACGTAGATCATAAGACCCTTCTGCCTCCTCTCCCCCTTTCTATTCCCCTTGGGTTCGCGAGCGTAAGAGTTACAACTTATTGTGGGACAAACTTATTTGGCATCTTTTTCACTTTTCATATTACTACCAATGTTACTCGCTGCCGATGCCGCAGTACTCCTCTTCACCCCCGCCCAAATATAATGACCGGTGTATAACCTACTGGAAAGACGGAAGCTTAAATGTAATTGACGTGAGGCAAAAGTCTTAAGAACGTCTGGACACGCTACAATATGCCGCATCTCTATTTGTGAAACACCATGGTTAAGCGCACATCTTGACAGATCAGCGGGTGGAATAAACTTGGCCCAGTCGTGCGTTCCGGGTTCCACTATGCCAGTGATATGTTCCGCCACGACAATAAAGCTCAATGCGGTAAAAAGTGACTTATCCATGGTGGAAATTACAAGCACGCCACCGGGTTTTGTTGCTGCGCAAATATCGTGCAAAAATGCCGCCGCATCGCTCACGTGTTCAATCACCTCCGAAGCCACTACAAGTTCAAATTGCCGTCCTTCTCCCTCCACCACCTCGTGAAGTGGCACACAACGATATGCAAGCGATGCTTGTGGAGTAATATCACGGAGAACTCGCTGACGCCGCTCCTCTGCTACGGCAATACTTTCCTTACACATGTCAATGCCCAATACATCACCACCTAATCGTGCAATGCTCTCAGAAAGAATACCTCCACCACAACCAACATCCAATACACTCATTCCTGGTCTTATTCCTGCTGTAACAGCCAAGTCGGATGGAGTAAATGCGCACCGGCATGCCTTATTTATGAACTCAACGCGTACAGGATTGAATTGATGTAATGTACGTAAGGGACCTTGCGGGCACCACCAATATTTCTGCAAGCGACTGAACTTAGAAATCTCAGCAGCTGATACGCCGCGAGCCATTGCTGAGGACATGTGAAAACACCACGAAACCGACAAATAACAAATAATAGCCGTGGTAATATACCAAACTATAATAATAATTATTATTATATATAGATGGATATATATAGATACAGATACAGATATATGCTACTGATATATTCGCTATGAACTTTCTTGTAACTAACCGCGTAGGGGCGCCGGATTCTTCTCTTTTTTTTTCCTTTTCACCTTCCCCCCCTACCTTTTTTAGTCAAAAGTGCGAGGGTGATAATCACCTAACATTTAAAGGTGTCGCAACCATAGGGAGGAACAGAGAAAAAAAAGGCACAAAGACATTAATATATGAATAAATATATGTGAGGAGAACGTAGACAGGAGCAGAGGAAAAAGAAAATAATCGCGAATAGTGAAGCAATCGAGATACCGTTACGGGGAAGTGTAAACGCATCGCCGTAAAAAGTCTACATTTTATCGTTTCTTTTCAAAAATTTTCTTCACCCTTCGTATTTGTGGGCGCGTGTGTGAGAAATTAGTTTCTTGTGTATCTCTCTCTCTCTCTGTGTGTGTTTGTTTGTTTGTTTGTTTTATTGCTATTATTACTTTTTCCCCTTCCTTTTGTCTTCGCGCCCTTTAATCGGTATCCCATTCAGAGGGGGGTTTTCCTCTACGTGAAAGTTTAAAAATCCAAATGTGAAGCGGTAGCGGCGAAAGTTATGGTAACACCATTACCGAAATGACAAACAAGAAAAATACAAATAAAATCAAGTAATAGACGATAGTAAGTGGTCAAGGTTTTTTCTTTTCATTTTCAAAGAAAAAAAAGAAAAAAAGAAACTAAAAGAACGAAAGAGTAAACACACCAGATGCTTTTAATCGACTCCTTCGGGGGTATTGAAAAATAATAAAACACCGCTCGAGAGGATGGGAAGGGGAGGTATAAAAAGAAGCAACTCATCACACTCGAATTTTTTACTTTTATCCGTTTT
>NW_027124240.1:0-394 GCF_001457755.1 Trypanosoma equiperdum | reverse complement strand
ATATATATATATATATACGCAACAAGACAAAACAAGCACAACGTATCGTATCGTATACCGTCGTATCGCCTCCATTTTTCTTTTTTTTCCCCTGCTTCTGCTGCTGCTACTGTTTTTGTTGTCTGTCTGTTTTATTTGTTTTATTTTGCTTCTACTCTCGTAGCCTTCGATTCCACTCGCCTTCCGTTACCTTCTGCCAAATGTACGAAAAGAAAAAAAGGAAAAGAAACGTTTTACAACAATCCTTCTCACGAGGCAAATTCACACGTATCATTTCCCCCCTCTCTAACCACTTCTCCTTTTGTTTATATATCTATTTATTTATTACCACGCCTTTTTCCACCTTATGTCCTCCGAGTTTCCCTTCACCGTATACATATATATATATATATAT
>NW_027124239.1:29767-35836 GCF_001457755.1 Trypanosoma equiperdum | reverse complement strand
CGAGATGACCTGACTTGATTCTTGCTCGCTCACGCCCAACACCCGCAGATAAGTGTTCACCATTTCGCTGGGGTTACTAGGAAGAACACCGAGGTGGTCACCAGCCTGGTAGGAGATAACAGTTTCTGATGTATCAAACTCAATTAACCTTGTACTTCTTCCGGTAGCATTGCTCAGCAGCTCCTTGTTCACCTTCACTGGTGCCCAAGAAGGCAATCGTTGTGTTGGTTCCAACACTGACGCGAGCTTGGGGAACGGCAACGGGGCCTCTTCCGGAGGTCCCCATAATTTCATTCGGCATTCGGGTGCCACGGGTTCGGTTGAGTTCGATTTCAGTACTAGAGAAAGTGCGCGTCCCAAGACTGGCCAGAGGTTGTGACACCAGTTATCAAATTCTTCTTCGATGCTATTTCCACAGTCGCCATAACCGAGGGGATAGAAACGTTGAGCACCTAACTCAGACATGCGGCGGTCCACCGTGATGCCTTCACGGCAAAAGAACTTGTATTGCCGGTCCCCGAGGGCAAACACTGTGTATTTCACCCCACTTAATTCCTCTCCCACTGCACGGGAGTCGTCTACCAACCACTCATGGAACCCGACCATGGTGTCCGTGGGTTCACCCTCACCATACGTGGCGCAGATAATAATGACATATTTTTCCCCTGCCAAGTCGGACGGACGATAATTTTCCACGTCAGCAAGTTTCATAGGGACACCCAGTCTCAAGCCCTCTCGCGTAACAGTCTTAGCAAACATTTCAGCAGTACCTGTTTGCGAGCCGAAGAGAACGCGAACGTCGACTCGAGAAGACGGTTGTGAAGGATATTGAGCAACCCCTACAACCTGTGGTGCGGCGGTTTTCCCCCTACCCCCACCACCGCGTATGAAAACCCCGGCAACGAACCATGCAAGGACCGCGATAATGGCGGTGGATATCACGAGGAAAATCATGAGATACAACGCCAACTATATATAAAAATAACCTTAAAACGAAACGCGCGCGCACACACACACACACACTCACAATGTTTGTGATCGCTAACCCGACTCCGAATACGAAAGAGGGAAAGAGAGAATGGGGAAATTGAGCGACAACTTCACACTACTTTCGTGCCGCCACAAAAAACACCAGTCGGCGCGTTACCCCACATTAGTGTCCATATTTCGTGTGTTTCTTGCTCGCTTTCACGCACCGACGAATCTCAATGCCGTGAATACTCCTGTTGGGAACAGTGCGTGCTGAACCTGCATTAACATAATTCCAAGGAACCCCCAAGAACAGGAGAAACCCCCTCTTCAAACCAACTCCCGTCCTCATCATCTACTCGTGTTGGCACCCATGACCGTAAGGCGGGAACCTAACGAATTCAAAACAGCCTCCTCCCCCCCCCCCCAGTGTACACGGATGGGGGCACGTTTATGTAGTTATAGGGTTTGAAATGGATAACGTCGTGTGCCGATCCAGCCCACCTCGTTTCTTTCCTGGTTGGAGCGGAAAAAGCGATGGACCCATGACGGTGGACAAACACACCCACAGGCCCCGTGCAGCACCGCGCGGCCGCTCAGAGCCGTGGAGAAACAGTTTGGTTGATACAATTTCCAAACAACGGTCGCTATAAAGCAGAAATGTGTCACATGTGCAAACCCAACGGTGTTGTTGATCAGTGAGAGCTTCGTCAGGGGTAGAGAGGGGTTGTCCGGTAATGCAGGGCATCGGCACTCCCTGTGGCGGGGCCTCAGGTTCAGTTCGACAACCGACATGCAGTAGTTACAAATGATATGACGCGATACGTACGTTTGGCATACAGGCGCACAACGAGAGGGGGCCACGAACGGTGCGAGCGTTTCCTTTACCGTTTTACTTCGAACCCCTTTCGTTTTTGCTCCGTTTCCCATATCAGCTCTCGTTACTAGCGCCAGTCTACCGAACAGTTCGTGCGAAGTCGCCATGAACCAGTCTAGAAATGGGAACACTCAAAAGTGTCGTTCTCCCCTCTCCAAGATGTGTATTTCGCAACGAACGTTGCCCCCAGAAGCCATCTGCTGTTTTCATTAGGTTCCATTACCTTTGGCGTGCTCGGTCCAGTGAATTCGCTTTTCTCGTCTCTGCACACCCACCCACTGGGCAGCTTCACCTGCTTCTCCTTCGACGTCGTGCGGCTACGCAACGCCTGTGGAGTAACGGCCCTTTTTCTTCGGTTATGGCGAACTGAGCTCCCGCTGTGAGGTCATGGGGGGAGCATTAGCCCATTCCCTCTCCCTCATCGGCTCCTTGTGCTGCTTGCGCCTTCACTGAGCCGGCACATCCAATTCGCTCCTATCTTCACGTTGTCCACCCTAGTCCTCATGCTATTTATTACTCAGCACCCGCAGCGGTTAAAGTTTCGCCCTCCTTTTCCTTGCTTCTTCTATTCCGCCTTTTCCTATCCGCTCGCCGCTTCTTTCGACGGTTCGCGCGTTTTTCGGCGTCCCTGCATCCTTTATCGTTCACTGCACTTTCGTCCGAATGATTGTCTAATTCTGCTGTGCGTTTGGGGAGTTTCAGCCCCTTCCCTTTCCGCCCTTCTAGCGTGCCCGAAACACCGTCAGTATTACGATGTCCATCAAGATCGTCCAGCTTTGCCGCCTTCTTCTTCGACTGCCGCGAGCGCTTGCGCCGCTTTCCTCCACCGCTTTCGCCTTGTCCACCACCTTCTCGGGGCGGCGTTTTCGTCGTCCCCGAGCTGACTTCCCGCCTCTGTAAACCTGCCCCCGTCTGCCCCACCGATGTCAACTTCCCTGCATCGTCTTCAGTCCATTCTCGCACAAGTATCTTCATCGGTTTGGCGTTGGCAGGGGCACCTGCTTTCTTTTCATTCTTGCGCCGGCAGCTGGACCCTTTCTTCTTGCGTTGGTCCACGCCGGAAACCAAATACTTTACGAGATTTGAAATTTGTTTGCCCTCGCCCTCCTGTGACCCTTGTTGGTGTTGTTCCCGCAGCGATGTAGCGGCGGCGCCAGCCTGATGGGTTGTAGCCCCGTCCCCAGTATTCCCCCCTTCATGCATCCATCCTTTCGACATGTTATTACCAGCCGTCAACACCTCCCTGTTGCTTCCCAGCGCAGATACGCAAAAGGCTCTGTAGTTGTCGTCATCTTCGATGGATCCGGCACTAATACTGCGCAACCTATTGACCCAATCCTCTGACACACCCCTTTTACTACGCATGCCCGAGGGGATTCTAAGACAAACAGGCGAGAGTTCCACGGTGGATTCCATTACGTTGCAGGTGCCAGCATCACCGGAGTGAACCACTTTTCCGTCGAAGGTATCAGCCACAATCTCGAGAGCGCGATCGCACATCGCGAGGTTGCTGTCGGCCTGCTGGCGTGCCGTCGGTTGTATCGTAACGACTGCTGTGGAGGGAATGGGGGGCAGGACGCCTTGTTGAGGACGCCCGGGGATTACGTACACCGTCGTTACCTCCTCCACACTATCAGTGGGGCAACCCTCAACGATGATCCGAGTGATGCTTTCGGCGGTTGTATCATGAGGAAGATGCCGTACTAACAGACGGATGGGGTAGCGTCGAGTCGTTGGTGGTGTCATATTTGCGTGACTCCTCCACCTGCAATGGCCAAATTCTATGGTTGCTACTGTTAGTGTTATGCGCTGTTAGTAATACAACGTGAAGAAGGTAAACATGGTTTTCTTTCCCTTTTTTCTTTTCTTTCGTGCTCTTAGCGTACTTACCACGACATTCGTAACAGATATGAAAATTCGTGCAGGCTACGGCCACCATCCCGTATCAAAAAGAAAAACAAAAACAGTCATGTCCTGGGGTGAGCACGAGAAAACAAGCAAAAAAAATGGTGATACACAACTCCCCACCAATCCACACATAGGTCCCTCCCGCCCCTTCAGTTACGACGTGAAATCTTCTCTTTCCATCTCACACACGCGTGCGCTCCATGAGTGTAACAACTCGCGTGAAGTGAGAAGCCCAAACAGACACTTTAAAAAAAAAAAATGAAAATCAGTGTACAAAAACACGATTTTCTCGTGTAATCCATCAGAACCACGGACTACGCTGCAAAGCGCATCCCACCTATTTCTTCCCCAACCACAAAGAGGTCTTCCTCACCTGCATCTGGTACACACGGGAAGACATCCATTTCTTCGTACCTTTCTCTGTACTCCCCAACATGAGAAGCAGAAGGCATAGCTGAAGCACTTGCGCCTGTGGCCGGGGCTACAGTATGTCCATTTAAGGTGCCAATGAAAGTGAACCCCCGGACCCCGTTCGGTCGCTCTGCGACGCGAGACATCACTTCCACACCATCACTCGCCAGGGATACGGCGGGAGCAACCGCTTTTGATGTCTCGTGATGTGACTTAAGAGACCTTATGCCATTTTGGCCCTTTCTTCTGACCTCAGCAAGCACCTCAGCAGGATACAAAAAACCATCATGCTCCGCTAGATTTGGTGAAGTCACCTGCGATGCGGCAGGGTTACAACACTGATGCGTGTTGCCTCGACCCGGCCGACCGAAGCGCTCTTCAGCAACTACGCAGCTATCACTGGACGTAGTTGAATTACTAGAAACATACTCATACCCCGAGGACCCCTCGTCATCAATAAGTAAGGATGGCCACGTTGTGAGTGTTGACGACTCCGAGTCACAACCTATACCATCACCACTATCAGAGAGAAGCACTACATCTCCGGTGCTGGGTTTCGGTGCCGTCCAGTCCTCGTCGTCATCTAAGAGCAACCGACGTCCCTGTACGACCGTTGTCGTAAGCGGCCGTGGCGATTTCGGTACTGATCTGCGGTGTCGCTTAGGTGGTGTTTCACACGGTGGTTTTGGCGCCTCGAACGATAACAACGCCTGTTCATTTGCGTCCTTGGTAACACTCGATCGGCTGCCTCCACGCACTGCTGTTTCCCTCCGAACTCCGGTTGAAGGGCGCGCGACAGGCGCAGGTACATCCACAGACGACATTGCCTTTATTTCATCCCAAAGGCGGTGCGCCTGCACACCCCTGTAAGTTCGGCCGTTGTAGTGTAACTGCCGTCGGCCCCTCACGGTGCTCCAGCTATGGGGAAATGGCATGCCGTTTCGTTGCAGAGGAAGTTTAACACCTTTGCTGCTACCTTTGTTACCCCGATGACGAGTTGTGCGACTCACTGGCTTTTTGCCTGCTTTTTTGCTGCCTCGGCCTCGGTTATTTGAGGGTTGAGTCGACCTCCTACTCCTCCATTCGCCTTCAGCTACATGGCTTTCAGCGACAGTTGGTGAGAAACTCGTGACATTGTTACTTTTTCCGGAAGCTTCGGTGTCGATGGGGACCGCGTCCCACAAGACGGTATCTGACGGCTTTTCACTCACGCTGCGGACCGGCGGTCGTTGTGCCTTAGGAGGCACAGCAAACGGAGCCATAACATTGACCCCAAGTTCGCTCAGCCTAACAATTGCACCGCCGTACCGTCGTTGCTCCGGTGCTGTGGCTGTGGCGCCACCGTTGGCTTCAGCGCTAATGCCACTTACTGCCGGCGCGGTAGGTGCACCGATGGAAATTGGCGTAGGGTGTTGAGGAGGTGGAGAGTTCACACCCGTTGGGGGCGCCTGTCCAGCAGCAACCGAAAGCGGTCTAAACACCACGCGAAACCTCCCTGATGGTTTATCACACTCCATGACTAAACCTTCGGGAAGGCTCAAACCTAGACCTATCATATTGAAAGGAAGATGGGTAATGCAAATGTGGACAACATAATAGCAAGGTCCACACAACAACATGCACCTTTCACTACAACATCTTCACAATCCCTTAGCCATCAACAACAGGAGTCATTCGGTTTACGAGGGAATACAACCAACGTGCCAACGCATCAACATCCCCCAAACAATGAAAAAAAAAAAATTCAGCACTAACGAAAAATATTCCACCCCCAGGGAAAAAGATTGAGCCACAAAGCTACATCATTGAACAAGCACACAAACACTGCCAGTAAGCTCGCTGCTCACACAATTTAAACGAACCAAATTTGCTGCAGTAATTATAAAAAACGGCATTATAAAACA
>NW_027124239.1:0-29757 GCF_001457755.1 Trypanosoma equiperdum | reverse complement strand
CAAACAAAATGGAAGGAGAGAAAGAATAATACTTCCTGTATAACTATTTCTTTCCATTTAAAACAAATACAAATAGGCGCACACACCCAGCACAAACTTTTCTTCTTGGCTAACCAGAGGCAAAAAATTATCAAATTTTGTTGTTTTTTTTCCCGAACCTCCTCAAATATAAATTTCAGAGAAATGGTTGCCGTATGCAGAGCAGGCACCTTAATTTTCCTTTTTTTTTTAATTTCCCACCTCCTTTCCGCAAGACGAAGAACTGGTATACGTACCTTAGACATCTCTTAGGATCACTTCGTCTGAAGGGCACGAACAAAACTAGGAAAAGTAGAGTTAGAAAAAAAAGATGGCCAGTTAAATTTTCTTTGAACCACCGGTGTGCCCTTCGTTATTCTTCCTCCGTGTTCCAGCACTCTGTGGTTTGATTACAGAGGTCAGAGAACAGGTATGCCGCACATTTTATTAACCAATCTTTCAGTTCAGTCGTCTCCCATTCAATTTTTCTCTACCAATCTCACCCTATTACCCACTTCAATTGCTTACCTTTTACCTTCATATCCCCATGACACCGGTGATGCCTTTGTATTGTTTGCTGCTTTCGCAGAAAGTAGATTAAACATCTATTTGACACACGAAGAAAATAGCACGTGCTTCAACTAAAGTCAGTAAGTTGAGAATAAACAGCAGCCACAATTACAAGCAACTCCATTTCTTCCCACCATTCATCGACCAGTATCGCACACCAAGCGCTTCCAACCACTCTTCTTGAACAACTGCAGGCCAACCATTCTACCATATCCACTCTGCACTTCAATAAGTATACAAAGCAAAAAATAATAATAATAATAACCACTCACACACCTGCCAGTACACTTACAGATCGTCCATGGGTTGTGGCTTGTCGCCTCCGCCGGCGGATTGGTAAGTCTTCTGGATGATGGGGTTGGTCACGCTCTGCAGAGTTTCCAGGGCAGTTTTGTACTCCTCCTTTTCGGCGTTCGGATTTTCGTCAAGGAAGCGGATCGCCTCCGCAACAGCGGTCTCCACTGCAGCCTTGTCATTGGGGTCAAGTTTCCCACCAAGCTTATCCTTATCGTTCACTTGGTTGCGTAGGGAATACGCAACGCTCTCCAGCGAGTTACGCGCATCCACACGCTCGCGCACCTTGCGGTCCTCGTCCTCGAACTCTGCCGCTTCGCGCACCATACGCTCAATCTCCTCCTCGCTCAGGCGACCCTTGTCGTTGGTGATGGTGATCTCTTCCTTCTTTCCAGACGACTTGTCCATAGCGCTCACCTGCAGGATGCTGTTCTCGTCGACGTCAAATGTCACTTCGATTTGTGGCACACCACGCGCGGCAGGAGGAATTCCCGACAACTCGAATTTGCCCAGGAGGCGGTTATCCTTTGTCAGCTGGCGCTCACCCTCATACACTTGGATAAGCACACCCGGCTGGTTGTCCGCATGGGTAGAAAAGACCTGACTCTTCTTGGTGGGGATCTGTGTGTTACGCTCGATGAGTTTTGTCATGACACCACCCACAGTTTCAATACCAAGCGACAGTGGGATCACATCTACAAGCACAACGCGCCCGCCAACCTCGCTTTCACCGGTTAGCACCGCAGCTTGCACAGCGGCACCATATGCTACGGCTTCATCGGGGTTAATACCACGGTTCAGTTCCTTCCCACCGAAGAAGTCACTGATCAGTTGTTGTACCTTCGGCACACGTGTGGATCCACCAACGAGCACAATCTCGTGGATGTCACTCTTCTTCAGCTTCGCATCCTCCAGCACACGTTGCACGGGCACGAGTGTCCCCTTGAAGAGGTCCATGTTCAGCTCCTCAAACTTCGCACGTGTGATTTTCTCGCTGAAATCGAAGCCCTCCGTAAGGCTGTCCACCTCCACACGCGCCTCGGGATGAGACGACAGCTGTCGCTTCGCAGCCTCACATGCCTTGCGAAGACGTGCCAGTGCCTTTTGGTCCTTACTGATGTCAACATTCTTTTTCTTCTTCAGCATGTCCACAAAGTGTCGCATCATGTTGTTATCAAAGTCCTCACCACCAAGGTGCGTATCACCGTTTGTCGCCACAACTTCGAAGAAGCCCTCATCGATTGTCAGCAGTGACACATCAAAGGTACCACCACCAAGATCGAACACCAGGATATTCTTCTCACCGGCTTTGTTTAGCCCATATGCGATGGCGGCTGCGGTGGGCTCATTGATGATGCGCACTACGTTCAAACCGGCGATGGTCCCAGCATCCTTTGTCGACTGCCGTTGTGCGTCATTGAAGTACGCAGGTACCGTTACAACAGCGTTTTTCACTTTCTCGCCAAGGTACGTTTCTGCAATTTCCTTCATCTTCTGCAGCACCATGGCACTGATCTCTTCTGGTGTGAACTGTTTCTTTTTCCCACCCACCATCACTTGTACCTTCGGCTTCCCGTCGCGGTCCGCAATGACCTCATACGACAGCAGTTTCTTGTCAGCCTGCACTGCCGCATCCGTGTACTTGCGGCCAATCAGCCTCTTGATGGTGTAGATTGTATTATGCGGATTCTGTGGAAGCTGATTCTTCGCACCGTCACCGATCAGCCGCTCTGTGTCGGTAAAGGCGACGACGGAAGGTGTGATGCGGTTACCCATCTCGTTCGGGATGATATGCACATCACCCTTCTGCCACACACCCACAACGGAGTATGTTGTGCCGAGGTCGATGCCCACGCATGGTGCTTCCACCTTGCCGCCACTTTCGGGTGCTGCTGAGACGGCTGCAACCGTCACAGTCAGGAACACCGCTGCAGTGGTCAGCCACATCCTCGACATCGGGAGGGGGATTATCTTGAACTTAATATTAGTGTTAGGTAAGTAGGTTTGTGTGTTTTAGTATGCTTAGCTTATCTTTCCAAAACAACGCGAAACGTGAAAATATGTGGAGAGGAGGTGTGGTGGGGCGATGAAAAGGGACAAATAGGGAAAAGGAAATGGTAAAACGCAGATGGCACACGGAAAGGGCAAGGCGGAAGAAGGGGTCGCCTCCGGTGCTGCCATGGGGCTCCTGCAAGTAGAGGTTATGTGCTCTCTAGATAAAAATGCGCGTGAAGTCTGCCGCTACGGGGCAATACGCACCACAGAATTTACATAATTAAAACGAGGGATGTAAGTCCTTCCTGTATACCCAACAACACCGTTTACCTGCATTGATATTTTTTGTTTGGCCTCCCTTTCGGTAAGTCACTAGTAAATTGCTGGTGCGCAATAAATAACTATGCGTGAAACTCGTGCCGTGTACACGGTTACTGTGTTTCTTCTGAAACGGTCTTAGTAAGCCTGCTGCCATCGTAAACACAGTAACATCTTCCTGCTGTCATGTATAAAAAGTGGAGGAACTGTTAGGTTTGAAAGCGCACTTCATTTATCTTTGCGAATCGCATGCTCATCTGTGGTATTGTTACGTCGATTCTATATTATCAGGCGTCAGCGCATATTTCCACGACAGGGCGTATTGCTACTGCTGCAATAGCCTCTCCAGTTTGGCGAAGCCATATATTTGTGAAAGGAAAGAATAACTACCTGATGTTTTGAAGATGAATGAGTTTTGGGATTTCCCCCCCCTTTGCAATGTGCATATACAAAAAAAAAGGCACGTACAAGTTTTATTTATGTTCAGTAGGTGGTGGGCGCTGTCCGAATAAGCTCATGGGTGTGTTCGGTTCTTGTTATGAAACATATACTACACAACTAGAGGGAAACATAATCCCCTCTCGTCCTTTAACCTCTTTGCTCTCGCCTCTGCTAATGTTTGCTATCGTTTCAGTTGGGGGGACGGAGGAAACGCATGATGGGGTCGAAAGGAATATTCTCAACCCGACATTTTGCCGCGTTTCGGGCGCTGCTAAGTATCTCCTCCTGTGTAAAACACTCAAATTCACTTCCGTCTACGCTGTCAAGGTTAAGTAAGAAGAAAGACACATTGTTCGGAAATAAATGCTCCTCCCTCGCCGTTAAATCGCGGTGTTGGATGGTATGCTCTGTTCCAATGATCAGCGCTCGGAATGAGCGGCCTGTCAATGTGGAAACAAGATGATCCTTAACGAAGGTATTCAATGCGAAAGAGAGGGCGCTAATGAGCGACTTTGCGTTCCGTTCGCTTGTATCACTCTCATGTAGACGTAATGTTGCGGCTACCTGCACGTCACAGGCAACCTCTGCCGCCACACAGAAACCACCAACGATGGCACAGTGAATGCACAACTTGGCCCGCGGAACATAATCGTTAAAAAATAAGCATGGTGTTCGGTCAACCGCGGCAGCCAACATGGGATGGTCATTCATAAGATGCAGGACGTCCCACCCATAAGTGCAAGGAACACCAATGTATGAAAGCGCCCCAAGGGATGACTTGGAGTTCCGCTCCCCCTCGGGAACGTGGAAAGCTGACGATACAAAAGTGGGTGACAGTTTCGAAAGTGGTAGATGCAGCGGTACCGTCTGAACGAGGAAACGCGGCAGCTCCAATGCATCCACCGCCTTCACCATCTCTGCACGTCCACCAGACGAAAGGCCTCGTGGACACGGGGTAATGGCCATGAAGGGTGTCTTGCTAACCAAAGCTTCGGTATGGTACCAATCCTGTAATATGTCCTTCCCAACACCCTGCTCAGCGCGACGCGACATCCAATCGTTAAATGCTCCATCCTCCCGTGAAGCAGCTTCAGCTGATTGCACACGCTGCGTTAAACTGTCTGATTCATCTTGCTGTTGCTTCTCCGTCGCGAAAAAACGGTGCATCTCCTCGTTCCACATATTTTGACGACTCTGCAGGAGTGTTACGGTGTCAAGAATTTCTCGTGCAAGCTTCACCGGCGCGGGGTAACGCCCGTTCCCCTTCCCTTCCTCTCCGTTCATGAGAATAATCAGCACAATCGCACCGCCCACCCCCTTAGCTTTATTGACCTCTTACCGTTTGCGGTGGAGGCAAATAGATACAGAGAGAAAGGGGAAAATATTGATAATTGTAATGCGGCTGTTCCTCACCCCTTCCTCTGTGCTAATAAAATAAAATAAATGCGCACCACAACTCGTTACACCTACGGATGACTGCCGTTTAGCGCCTAAACTCTTTTGATCCCTCTTCGTTTTTCAGTTTTCACTCTCATCAGCCGCTTTCACAAGGCGATCATTATAGGGGGGAAAATACGGTGTCAGGGCTCCGCACGTCAAATCAATAGAACCCATCTGCAATCTTTCACTTGCACAGAAATAACCAGCTAACGCAGTTTAAATTTGTTACACACATGTAATCAGCAGCTCAACGTTTTACTATTTTTTTTTTTAGTAAGGGAAAAATTGAGGAAAGGAATGCAGAACTGAATTCGAAGAAAAAATTAATTTGCGGACGTCCGTGTGTGAGCGCTGAGCCACAGCGACCAACAAAGAAAAAAAATTGTGAAAAAAAAAGGTACACGAGAGCGCATGAACTATGAGCTCTTAGTGTATGCAAAAAAAAAACAACTGTCAGCGTGCGATAATCTTGATGGCAAAACCAAGAAAAAAATCAAGAATATAGTGGTGATAGAGTGAAGTAAAGACACAACAAGCTTGACGCGTGAGTGGGGTACCAGACATTAAAGAAGCTTCGAATGCTGCACCCCACGCCGAGTTAATCCGACCAACGCAACCGATTTGAAAGAGGGCACAGACACCCACGTTATCAGTATCAGTGAGACGTGAGAAGAGGGGCGTTGCAACGCAAACACCGTCACCTGACGTGCCATCTAATACCATATGTTGTTATTCTCAGCATCGTACTTGTAAAAACCACAGGGATACAACCACGCCTGCATGGATGATACCCATCCAGTTCGTCCCTGTTAGACGCTGCGGGTTTGCACCGCGTCTGCGCAGCGAACGCGACGGCACTATGATTTAAACAAGGTTAAACATGGATCTGAGCGCTCCCTTGTTCACCTTACCTGTTGTGTTCCGCGGCACCTCCGGCACAATGATGTACCGCGCAGGGCATTTGTAATATGCGAGGACCTCGTGAACCACGGCAGACAGTTCCTGTGTCAACTCCGGTGATTCATAATGGTTAAAATTGTCGGGTACATTCCACTTCCTCAGCGCCGCAGCCTGTAATGAGGCGATAGCCACCACACTTTGACCTTTAACCTCGTCCTTGCATCCCACAACTGCAACCTCGTAAAAAATATCCCGGAAGGTAAGCAGCGCAGCTTCAATCTCCAACGCAGACAGCTTGAATCCAGACGACTTGATTATATCAACACTCGTCCGACCAAGAATGGTGTAAACTACACTGTCACAGTCACTGTTAAACATCTTCACTCCCACAGTATCACCCGTATCAAAGAAGCGTTGACCACTGCTGTTGACAACCAACTCCTTCTTGGTCGCTGCTGGATTATCCCAATAGCGGTCAAACACGGACTTGGAGGAAACACCAAGGCGACCAACGGTGTCATACTCCGCCGGTTTTCCCTTCCCATCCGCCTTTTCACCACCTTCATCTGTCACGGTTTCCTCTGGGTTGTTGAATACATACGTTTGCACAGTTGGAAGGGCCTGCCCCACTGTTCCAGGAACCCTTCTCGTTACGGGTCGGAGGGGCTGACCAAGCGCCATCCCGATTTCAGTCATTCCATAACGCTCCAGTAGAATGTGGCCGGTTAGCTCATGGAAGGCGTGAAGGGTCGGTGTGGGGAGAGCGGCGCTACCGCTCACAATCAATCGGACACTTTGAGAGACCGCTGTTTTAAACCCCCGTTTTTCAATAGGTGACATTTTTTCGTTAATAGCAGCAATTAATTTCGTGTAGAGCGTGGGCACGCCCATCAATAGAGTGATATCACCCCGCTCAAGGCGGCGTGCGATGCGAATTGGGTCGTCAAACTTCGTAATCACACATCGGGCACCCGACGCCAGGGAGCAAAGAAGGATATTAACAAGCCCATGTATATGATGCATGGGCAACATATGGAGGATAGTGTCGTCGGAGGACCATTGCCACACATCCTGGAGGACATTTACCATATTTCGCACGGTCCCGTGGGTGTGGACGACACCCTTCGGTTTGGCTGTTGTGCCTGATGTATACAACATTAGGCAATCATCATTCCACCCTGGACGTGACCGTGGGTCCTCCACCCAGCGGCGGTGCACCGGATTGAGAGAGTGAAGATTTTCTGTATCGTAATACATTTCACCAGCGTCACCATCAGCTGCATGTGTGACGGCGTTATTTTCTTTGAACTGTTCACTCATCATGCTTTGACGGCGTGCTTCACAACGCTTGGCGTCGGCAGCCTTTTCAAGTTCCAGTCGATCGATAACATCGTGTGCATCATTAATTTTCCTCGATTCTGCCTTCGCGGGGATGTGTTCTGGTTGAAGCAGGGTTCCCGTCTCCTCTTCCTTTTCACGTTGGGCTTCGACAGAATCAAGAAGTGAGTCGAGGTCAAACATCGTTTCTACGTGGTGTGTTGACGAGGTTGCACTTCTGCATGTGGGCCACCCTCCGCATTCCAGTTCCCGCACCAAAAGATTTTTATAATCCGCCGGAAACTTATCTTCAAACGCCCAGGTGTCCCCCAACACTGCCCTGCTCTTACTATGCCCAAGAATGTACGACAACTCGCCCGCATACTTCTGCGAAGCGGACATGGGAACAGCCATCTGGTTGAGTGACCACGCGGCCAACAGGGACACAACGAAAGCGTAACCAGCATTTCCTGTTATCGCCAAATTATATGTTCCATCATCCTTAAGAAAATCACAACTCAGAACCCCTCCCTTTTCATTACTGTAAACACTCCTCACATTGTCTGGCCTTGGTGGCTGCAGCCAACAGAGCGACGGCATTCGCTGGATTTTCGCTAAAAGCTCCCGTCGTTGCACGATGACATTCGCCACTGCAAGAACATCTTTTCGTAAGCGTCCAAACGAGTAACACATCGGCTCAGCACCGGCTACCTCGACTACTAGAGCATCTTTTCGCGCCGGCGCGGAAAAAACGCTTTCTAAAACGGTGTTGTAGCTGAAGAGTGTGGAAAAGGGAATTTTGTCTAACCGGCGCCCGACAAGACTAAACATCTTCGGCAGTTTGGTTGTTTTCCTCCCCTTTCTTTGGAGCTCTGCAGAAGTGTGTTCCTGCCTTCCGCTTTATTTAAGAGGACAGCCGTTTCCGCCCTGATGCACAAATATATATATTTATATAAGTATGAGGGACAAGCTTCTCTCGCTTTCCTTCGACTTGAATGCTCTTCGGGACGATATTTTTTCCCCCTCCTCACTCACACCTCCTTTTCACTTTCTACACGACGCCTAATAATTTATCCCGCTTTGACGTTTGCAGTAGAAGTTGAAACAGTGGGAGAAACCCTTGCGGAAGTGGATGGAAGTAAGCAACCAAGGGGGCAAACTAAAAACAGAACCTAATGTTGTTAGTTTGAAAAGCGGATGAACCCCACTTCCCTCTACTTTAATAAGCCGTCGACGCCTCGTTAAATCAATAAAGGTAAAACATACGCACCCAACATCAAAAGAAGATGAATACGCCTTCAAGGACAGATAAGGAAACTGTGGTGGAAGCTGCACGATGAACAGAACAAGAAGAATGACATATAAGTTATCCTCATTTTTTTTTGTTTTTTAGATGGGAGCAATCAAATCAAGTGATTGTTCAACCGCATCTGTGAGAGTGGCACCTTAACGAAGAGAAAGGGAAACATAAGGTATGACGATAAAAGCAGCACAACCATTGGTTGGGCTGCATAATCACATTTCACAGCAGTTCATCCATTTGTTCATTCATTGCTTCTAAATGCTTTGTAACAGTTTCATTCTTTTTAAGGCAAATCGGCCATGCAAAAAATGAACCAGAAAAAAAAAAAATACGCGTGATAATAAAAAAAGAAAGGAATTCTGGAAATACGGAAAGAACCCGATTGCAATCGTTCTTCACCAATCAAATGCCACTGTATAGATTCATTCAGCCCCCACAGGCACAACTCGCTGGTTAACTGAGGTTAATGTTCGGTCCAGAACTGAAAGCGCATGCACCGCCACTTTTTTTTTTGCTTTCGAGATGCGCTGCACGTTTGTACCTGTACATCAAATAACCGACTTCCGCAAGTTCACAGTGCGTTTTTAGCCTTTATAGCGTTATTATGACTTTTTGTGACTCACTTCCTGCAAGAACTCTGCATTGAGCTTTCATGCGCAGACATATATATATGCGGATGCATCTTCTCAGCTTTCTTGTGAATATACCTCTCCTACCCACCAACCTTCATAAAGGAATTTCACCATCGCCAACAGATACATTTTTCAACATTCTTACCCGCATTTTCACTTCCTTGACTTCGTAACCAGTTCAGTAAGCTTTGGCACAGCGACAAAAAGATCCTCCACAAGCCCGTAGTCTGCCACTTGAAAGAAGGGTGCTTCAGCATCGTTGTTAATTACTGCAATAACTTTCGCATCCTTTAAACCAGCAACGTGTTGTATGGCACCCGACACACCGCAGCCAACGTAAAGGTTCGGCGCCACAGTTTTTCCCGTTTGCCCAATCTGGAGGTCATTGGAGCAATAACCGGCATCCACCGCCGCGCGAGTTGCACCAACGGCCGCATGGAGTGGCTTTGCTAAATCATGAAGAAGTTTAAAATTCTCGCCACTCTTCAAACCACGCCCCCCCGCGATAACCGTCGCCGCTGTTTGGATATCTGGCGCGTCATTATTTACTGAGGCATCCTCAAGCCACTTCGAAGTGCCAACCACCGGTGTCACTTCTACCTCCTGCTGCAATGCGTTACCTCCTTCAAGAGGTGCTCGCTCAAATGAGGTGCTGCGAATCGTAGCGAACTTCACCGGGTCAGTGGACCTTACCGTACTAACAACACCTCCAGCGTACATGTAACGGACGAAGGTGGACTCATCTTTCACTTCCGACACTTCACTAATGGGCATGACATCACACAGCGCCGCGGCACGAGGGATAATTCCCTTGCCGAAAGCTGAGGTAGCCGCGAGAACATGCGTGTAACCGCCAAGCTGTACGAGTGATGCCACAAGCGGTGCATATTCCTCAGGCAAACCATGCTCATAGTGGATACCTGAAGCAATGAACACTTGGGAAACGCCCTTCACCTTTGACAGTTGCGCTGCAGCGGTTGCGGGGGTTTCACCAGCGATAAGTGTGGTTACTTCACCAAGTTGCAAGCCCGCCGTTACCGCTGCGAGAGTACCTGGAAATATAGAGTTTTGATGGGTCTCCGCCAGCACCAGCACTTTGCCGAAGAATGCAGCGGTGTAACGAAACATCAGGGGAAAATGTTGATCTCCAAACACCTTTAAAACGACTCAGAGTGAAATTATACTAAGTTAGCTAACCCTTTGATAATGCCCGACAACCTGATTCCGTCGAGAAGTGGAGCGCAAATATCTCCAGGACAACCCGCCTTATGATCTTCCCTTTGTAGCACTCCTTAAACAGAACCAACCACAAATAAACTTGTAGCGATCAAGAGGAGGAGTTTGATTCAACATAGCATGTCCATAAACAATAGTGGCAGGGGGGAAATAATATCCCTAAGGACATGAAAGTGGAAGCAACCACCTGCAGAGCGTTAATAGGTCTTTGGCTTAATGGGGAACAAGTGCAAGCACAGCAAACAAAAGCATATGTAGTAACCAACAGGCTATACGAAGGGGTAATGAGAAGGGGATCCAAGCAAACGCGGTGCCGACATGCACTATTATTTAATTAGTTCTTTTCATCGTGATCGCTGTTTTTTTTTTTAAATCTTCCCTCAGGATGTCCACACCTGCTGGTGCACGTTAAAACAAGTCCCAATAACTAATTCCACAACTCTTTTCTTTTCAACCGCTCCCTTGTGTCACTTTTTTCTTTTAGTCTTTCCCCTCCTCTATCCTTCCCGTTACCGCCCGTAGTCACTGAATTTATGTCACTTCCACAGACACATTCATACGCGTGTTAGCGTATACTAACTCAAACATGCCCTTTTCATTCGATTTTCTTGCCGTTATTTCGGCTCCTCTTTCTTTCTTTTCCCTCTTTCCTTCCACTCACTTCGCTGTCGCTGTTGCTGTCGTTGTTGTTCATTTTATTCAGACAAACGATCTGAGTTTGTGTTGAGGAAAATAGTGCAAAATACTAGGGACAACACAGAAAACGCGAGACTGAATCCGAAAATCATTACAGCTGGCCCATACTCAAAGCCAAGTGACCTTAACGTCATTTTGTAGCAAAGTGGTGACGAAACAGTGTCTACGGAAGCCTTAACGGCGACTGCAGACGCAACAGTGCAAAGGGCAAGATTAAATAACATAAAGGTCTTGGGAACGAAAGCGTTGCCGAAGATCATTGTAGTGTTAAAAACAATCGCCAAGAAACATGGTATTGTAAACGCCAATGCCGAGATGTGAAATACCGTCACATTTGTGACAAACTTCTTGCACAACGTCGTTTCAATATCGTGCGTCAGGCATTCCTCATCTGTGCACACCCAAACATTCTGCCAGTCGATAAACACCTCATAATTGTCCTTCTCAAGTTTCCCTGCTGAGCTGTTGCTCCCTGCGAGCACGAGGCAAAGAGCCGCAACCAACAAAATCTCCAGTACGATATTTTGAATGCGGTACCGTTTGACTTTCACTGGGCCATATGGCGCACTGGTGTGCCGTTCAAAGGCTAAATCATCGTTGGGGTCCGTTGTGGTTGTTTGTCCCCGTTCCACTCGCTTGCTAGCAACCTCACAGTTTTGAAGCATACCAACTGCTAACTTGTGCCTGCTAATGATTTCAGAGATGAGACAAACGCTACCGAGTTGTTGTTTTTTTTTTTTGCCCTATTCCCTTTTTTCCTCTCTTCACCTTTTCTTTCCTATTTATTTTTTTCCACAAGGCGAAGTGGCGGGGGTACCACAGGTGCCATTGTATCAATGGTGAATAATGAAAGATGAAGGAACTAGCAGTTTTGTGATCCAGACACGAGGCATATACGGAACAGCGGCAGTACCGTGACGAAAGTGAAAGGTCGGAAACAAAGGAAAGGAGGTTGGGCACAGAAGTAAAAAAATCAACAAGAAATCAAACAGCAACAGGAAGAGGAATGGGACAAGAGATAGCCTTACAGAGCACTTGATGCCCACCATCTGCAGCTGCCTTGCTTTCGCTTCTCTTTCTTTTCTTTCCTGCCTTGTGTTTCTTTTTTTGTTGCGTTGCATGACGTCAGCAGGCGGCGCTTTATATATATATATATATATATATATATATTTCCTTCTCGTTCCTTTCTGGTAACACGCTTACGAGGGGGGGAGAAGTAACGGTATATATATATATTTATTTATGGTCTCATTCCACCAAAAAAGGGCGAATTCAAGGCACTACATCACCTAATTTTGTGTTTTCCTTTTTTCATTTTTTTTCATGCATTTTTTACCCCTTATCTGACGTGTACCTCTGCATTTCCCCCAGTGGCGCACAGTTTTCGGTTGCACCGTTATTAGGTCAGATTGCGGCGAGTACGGTTGTGTGTATGCAATGAGTAAACAAATAAAGCGGACGAGGTAGGGTCCGCAACGGCCACTTCTAAACTCAGATCATAATGGCGCAAGTCGCTTCCCAACAGCGGAACCAATTTGTAAAAGTTCCCTCCGCCTCTCCTGGCCCTTAGAAGGAAATATATATATATATATATGTATGCTTAAAAAGAAACGAAAACCTCTGCTGCTGGTGGCCTCCTCTTCTCATTGGAATACTACGAGTTTTTCACTGGGGAAGAGTGGATATGAAGGGTTCTGTCTGTGTCTTCCAGAGAAACTAATGTATAGTTTTTTTTGCTTACGTTGTCTCCCCTTGTTCTCTTTCCGCTTCTATTACTACACAATGCTATCACTGTTTTCATTTCCCGTCCCCTCACATCCTCCCTCAGCTAAACAATAACCAAATATTATTCCCCCCTTTGACTCGCAAGCCTCTATCGTTTCCACTCAACATACTCCACCACTCCTCTCCTTTCCCAGCCCTAGTTCCATCCATAGACAGTCACATCTAGAAAAATTATTTTAAAAACGAACAAACAAAAGACACATACATACGTACATCTTTGTGCGTACAATCCCTCCACTTCTTCGTATCATCAGGGCACCTCGTTACATACATGCAGCGCGCACTGTTTTAAGAGAATCAAAACATCCACTGCGTCGCTGTGGTCAGGAGGCTGTATCTGTACGAGTACGAAAAAGATAACAAACACACATACACACACACATACATATATTTATAATATAGAGCGTCAAAGGGGAGGAGTGCACGCACATAGATAAATAGGATTACAGCGTCTTAAACTCCAAGTCACAGACAGACCAAATCATAATAGCGCCTTCGTCACCAACGGACACAATTTTCTTGCCGTCGGGGGAAACACGTACTTTCGTGATATTGCAGCTGTGTGCCAAACCGACAGCGGCGCATGAGCCCTCGTCGTACCCCCAAACCTTTACAATACGGTCAGCGCCACCCGAAACGAAAAAGCGGCCATCGGTGGACAAAGAAAGACTATTCACTTCAGCTGTCTTACTTCCGGGAACCTCGCGAATGGCTCCACAGTCCACGGAATCCCACCAGGTGATATTTTTGTTTGTCCCTGTAGTGAGCAACTGGCTTTCGTCTACGTAGTACGCTACCGCACGGAACCTTGTTTGCGAATAAATCACATCCCGACGGACGTGACGCACCAGATCCCACACGATGCAGCTACCGTCATCGCTGGCGCTGACACACTGCGTGTTATCGCGTGTAATGGCAATGGCATTCACGATTCCCTTGTGCTCGCTCAAAGAGGCCTCAAGTGTGCAGTGAGTTTCCCGCACCTGCCATACACGAACAAGCCCGTCAGCACCACCAGATATGATGCGTTCGGAGCTGTTGTCCGTGCACACAGCAGTAACGCCAGTAACCCCGTTGGCGGACTTCAGTCCCTCTTTTTTGTGGGCGTCATTAACAGCAAATATCAGTTTTCCACTTTGTGGGCCAAAAGCGCGAAGTTTCCCATCGTCCCAGCCAGAAACTATCATGGAACCATCCTTAGAGAACTGAATGCAGTTGCAAGTTAACCCTGCTATCTCAATGCGCAGAAGCTCTGCCGACGATGCCGCGTTCCACACTCTAATATCGGGTCCGCAGCACGTTGCGAAGAGCGCGCTAAGCCCCTCAGGGAAAACCACATCATTTATCGTGTCGCTGTGGCACGTAAGACGCAACTCTGCACGGAAGTTCCCCCCCTCAACAAGGTACACATTACTGCTCATCGTTCCAACAAGAAACCCATGAGGAACCGTGCAAATTCCCGTAACAGAGCCTTGCACTGTTACCGTCTTAAGAATTGTCAGGTTAATCTTCGAAAGTAATGCCACTTCACCGGAACCACTTCCCACAAGCACATCACCTGAGGGATCAAGCACCATTGAAGTTATGCCACCAGACAACATCTGCTGCGGGCCGCTCATTTTGTATGCAAGAGCATCACGTTCCAGCAGCACACACATCACGTACCCAGTTGTTGTGCCGCAGTACGCGTAGCGGTCGGTCGCCTCCACAACAACGGAGGTGATGCAGCGACGGGTGTTCCCCACATTCACGTCTTCTGCGGTCATTTTGCGATCCTTACCGTCAATAGTCCACACACGGAGTGACCCTATCCCTGCTGTGATAAGCTTATCACTGCTATTGTTGTAGAAAACAACGGTCTTGGATTCGGTATGGTGCGCAGGTGCACCGCAGAGTGGACGACCCGTGGCCACGTCCCAAACGACGACAGCCTTGTCGTCTATTCCACCGATAGAAGCCAGGTACCGCTCGTCTGAAGAGAATGCGAGCGCCTGTACCTTCACTTTGTGGAGAAGCATGCGATGAATCATGCGGCGCTGTTCGAAATCGAAAATGCAAACGTCCGCCTGAAATCCTGGGTGAGCCATCTGCCCTGACGCAATGTAACGGCCGCTTGCGCTCACGGCCAGGTAGCTGATTTTGTCATTGTGGCCGTAAAGGAAGTCAGAGGAAGACCGGTCACTTATTTTCTGAATGACAATGCACGCTCCCAAAGCGTATATCAGATGTTCTCCATTGGGGTGCGCAAGGATACTGTTGGGAATGCGGCCGCTGTAGCCAATGACACCATCAAGGGTCAACCGCGGGGTTGTTTCGTACTCCTTCGCTGCCATATCAACACAACGGGAGGGTGGCAGTTGGACTCTGTAAAGCAATAAATATGCGTCAATGCACTGCTCGCTTTTCTTTTTAGTCCCCGCCCCCTTTTTTTTTTGACGAGATGCTACTTTCAATTTATAGCACTCTCTATTTTATACTTTTTCTTAACCTTTGAATCGATTTTTTCCTTTGTTTGCAACTTGGACACTCTTTTCAACCGCGTGGGAAAACAGAAAGGACGAGGGGAGAAGGAACCGAATGGGTTTGCGAAAGACATCACTAAACCTTAATGGAAAATAAAACAACAGTAGAGCGCAAAACCTGCATCCTTATTGCCAGCACTGCTGCTTCAAATCATTTAGCAATATAATCACCTCATACGACAACAACGCCATAGAATCTTTCCAACAACAACGGTGCCTCCATCGCCACCGCCTCTCATCTACGAAGACTAGCGACGTACAAGTACTGTTCACACACATGAAAGCATTTCAAATACAGTAACCGCAAGCACAAGAGCACGGACACAAATCGACTTCTCCATCGCCTTCATTAATGTTCCAACAACCACAACAAAGAGGCACAAGAGCCCATGCGTGACCGCACTAACATACAAATGCAGACGCATATATATGCATTTATCCATCCGTGTTGATTTCTACTATCCGATCATTTGGGGTTGCGACGCTCCTATAACTAAAACCGGACAGTAATAAGAGAAGTGAGAGTGTAGATAATGAAACAGTTGGTGCATAGAGAGAAAAAGAGAGGAAAGCTGTGCAGGGCAAATAACAGAAGAAATATAAATGACAAGCAATACAACGCACCGCTCCATCCTCTCCTCTTGTTACTACACACAGCAATGATAGGCCAGCAGTAGGAACTGTGAACAGCAAAAAAAAACGTAGCTGTTTAAATCATAGCGATCCCATCACTTTCTTCAACATTCTCCTCCTTCTTCTTCTTTCCTTCCCTCTCTTTCTTTGTTTTTTTTTCGATTCCATGAGGAAAAAGAAGGAAAGTGAAGAAAATAGACACGACAACGACGAAAGAAAACATGAGAACAAAAGAGTGGGTGAGAAGAAAAATTTGTGACTTTCTTCCCTTTTGTAGAGCGTAGCGGGTGCTGAAAATAACTGGTGATCAGAGAGTCAAATATGATTACAAGCGTGACGGGACAGATACAAGTGCCCAAGGGGTCTGGGTAAGAAAATATATTAACCACTTTCCCTTCGGTACACCTATCCCAATGACTTTTCCTCTCCTTTTTGTTTAATTTCCCCGTTTTTTTCCCTCCTTCACCGCGTGGCACGTGGCGTCACTTCAACTCATTATTTTCAACTACAGGGGTGGACGCCCTCCTCAGCAACAAACAATGATTGAATACAAAAAAAGCAGTAAAACGGGATATGCAGCGATAAGACAACGGGGTATGGTGTTGTTGGCGTAGGTATTCAGAGGAATAAAAACAATAACAAAAATGGGGAATTGCTGAAAGAAAGAAAGAAAGAAGGAACGCGAAAAAAAAAACTAAAACAAAAAACAAGACAACACCGTGCCACGCTTTGGCCCGGAGTGAAGCAAGCACAAAAGGTCAGGAGGTAAGTGATCGGAAGCAAAAAACAAATAAACACAAACACACGCACAAAAAAAAAGGAACAAAAAAAGTTGCGCCCAAGCGCTGCAGACACCAATAAAAAACTCACGCAGTAGCAGGAGTGAAAAAAGAAGCGGAAAGTTAAGAAGTGAATTGAATAAAAGAAAATAGGAAATGTTCACTGCCAATTCAGCTCTCAACCTCTTTCTCTCTTTCTCCACCCCCAAATTCCTTTTTCGCTCTACATTCCTTAAGCGGCACACGACAAAACCGGCATTAATGCTTTGCAGTGATATGCATTGGTAAAAAAAACGCATACACACATATATCATCTTAATAATCACACAGATACACACGCGAGAGTGACACACCCCAATTGTGTTCGATTGGTAAGCGTTTTTTAGCACTGTTCTTCCACTTTAATTCGTTTTCCTACTCCCTCTTTTTCCTTATTTGGCTCGTTCGTTCTTGATTCACGCTTTCGTGTTTGTCGTCTCCATACGCAACAAACATAAACACATTCGACAAACGGACACGCCACTGGCACTGCCATCAGCAGCAACAACAGCAAAAATTTGTACAGAAGAAAACAAAAAGTATGAAACAACGTATGAAAATTACACACCACAGATGAGTTGAGTAGCATCCAAGCGTCTCAGTTTCTCGCCGTACTCCATGGGAATAAAGAGAGGAGGCTCCATCGTTTCGAAATAGTCGAAAACCCTCAACCGCGCCCTTTCATAGCTTTGAATAAGTGAAGAAGCCGCTACACATAACTCCATACGGGCATTCGAAGCTGCCGGAGCGCTGGCCAATAATGGCGTATGCACTTGGGTAGAAGACAGGGGGACATAAACACTGTTCAGTATTCCCACGGCAGCATCAATCATATCTTTCCATTCGCGCATGTCTTTGTTCTCTACACGTCGGATATAGGCGGTGTCACGCCGGATGTCATCATCGGTGCCCTCCATAACAATAGCTCCGGGTGAAGTGAGGAGGTCGAACGTTTTGCACACCGCTAATAACATACCAGGCTTAAGGTCTTCCAGTGTCGAGTTTCGCGTAAGATTCTTGTACGTCGGCAGGGCCTGAATGGCGCGGAAGCCCGGAATACATAAGTAGGAGGATTCAGCTGCGCGTACAAACACTACATGGAGAGTGACATCTACTTTTAGCGAATTGTATAACTGAGGGGCGGGAGGCCACGGTAGAGCATCTCGACTGTCACCCCCACAGTGCTCACCACTGACATCAAGACGGGAAAACTCATCCTCAGGTATGGAGGAAGCGCATAAAAGTAAGTACATCATGAGTTTATACTGATCATACCCAACAAAACTGGTTGCCCGTGGGACATCACCCAACATGCGTGCATTAAGCTCAATCAACACAGGCATTCCTTTGGTGGAGCTACCGGGGCGATTATCCACGCGGACCTCACAATGCGAGCACCCCTGTTGCAACCCGAGAGCATCAAGACACTTTAACGTGTAAGCTACCACACGTCTTTCCTCACTGCTCGCGGGTAACTTCGACAACTCATGCACAAATTCTATGCGATCATACATCAATACGGTGGTGGTGTGTGGCACCGGCTCCCTCCCGCGGCCGCTCGTTAGGTACGACTGCATTAGCTTCTTTTCCACAGATGGCCTCAGACGGGTACTTTTCACCGGGTATGGATACTTCCAGCTCTTCCATACATCCGACACGACATGTATTCCCATGTAGCTTACAACATTGACGACGTATTCAGGGCCCTCGATGTACTCCTGCAGCAACATATGGGAGGCGTCCGTTTGCTGAGTCGTTTGAACTTCGGAAGAAACTGCAAACGCGATGTCAACATCATTTTCGTCATAGCATAGGGTGACGAATTCGGATCCTGCACCACTGACAGGTTTCACTATAACAGGAAACATTATCCGTTCCCTCCTCATCTGCCGTTTCATTTCCCCCACATCACGTCCAGAGAACCCTTTGATATACAGCAAACCGTGCTCCTTCAATGTGTTTTGCATACTGCTCTTGTCTTGCCTTTTTGACACCGACGTTGCAGGGTCATTTCCCAGTAAAATGCGCGTCCTACGTGCGGTAGACAACGCAGCATCAGCGCAACACGGAACCTGAGCGTGCGCACGCGCATATGTCTCTGATATTGACCTAGGCACCCTACAGCACCGACCGGAACCTCCATACGGATAGGCGAGGCGGCGGGTGTCGGGGTCACCAAAGTGCCTTCGATGAAGGTAGTCCACAAGTGGTACTACTCCATCAACCGCGGTAACAAACGCAACAATGTCTGAGAATCCCTCTGTAACGACCTTCCTCTGATAGAAGTCTTCATAAGCAGCCGGCCCGTCTAACACATCAGCAGCATCTGTGTCAACG
Source organism: Trypanosoma equiperdum (assembly GCF_001457755.1). Taxonomy (NCBI): domain Eukaryota; phylum Euglenozoa; class Kinetoplastea; order Trypanosomatida; family Trypanosomatidae; genus Trypanosoma; species Trypanosoma equiperdum. The sequence continues at coordinate 10,502 of NW_027124239.1, read as the reverse complement.
AAATGTACCTCAATCCCAGGCCCGGAGTTGATTTTTTCTGCTACCTCAGCCCATGTCAGTAAGGGATATCCCTTTGAGCGTCCGTTTAGGTTTGCTTTGCTGAAACAAGGGAGCTGCGAGCTGTCAATGGGCAGTAACGACTTGGCAAGATCCTGCATATGCTCACGCTGAAGCAAATATACCTCAACAGCTACCAGACAAGGCCGTTCTTTACGCCTCAGATCAGCTACACATGCATCTACATTCGGCCAGTGCCGGCGAACTGTGCACTGAGCAGACTCCCACGAACAACCGAAGTTGTCCACGAGATAATTTATTAGCCGGGCATACTCTTCGTTATCGACGGTTGGAGAGGTCTGAAGAAGTTTGTCGCAGTGGCTGCACTGCTCCTCCTTCGGCATACACCCTTACCTGAAACGCGGTAAGAGCCGTATGGTGTCAGTTGATGATAAATAAATAAACAAATATATGTATACAATACCTATGCTTGTAGCCGGTCTTTCTTAATTAACAGATGAATACTGATCTACCTTAATTTCTCCCCCTATTGGCCCAGAGGGTCAAACCAAATGTGAAGCACGGCGTGAAACACACCTCCCTAATTTAAAACTACCCACCATGCAGACAAATTAACCAACAGATAAAAAAGTAGAGAAAAGGTACTCTGAGAGCAGCGCCACATGATCGACACGTGTGCGTAAGCTTCCCTCCCCAGACACAAACACACACACCTCGCTTAAGGAAGCCACCCTCACAAAACCGAGTCTGTGCCCCCTCCGCAGCAGGCCCGTAAGATTCTTTACTAGCATATAGTTTGTACTTCCACCTATACGACATACAAATTACAAATAGTGTTAGGACAAGATAATTACAAGCATATAGCGGGGAGACGGATGACGAAAGAAGGTAATAGTACAAGAGGAAAAGATAAAAGAAAAAGTTATGGGAGTGTGCTGCTTCGCCCTTCCTCTTCCTCTTCATCATCCGTCGTCCCATTACTATCGCATACCAATAATAATCCCACATTCACCTCCTCGGATCCGTCCCAACTGAACTCCGAAACAAAGCTCGCCTTCAAAAATGCCAGCTAACGTAACACTGGAAAAGAGGAACAAAAAAGTTACAAAGAGGGGAGTAAGGAACACAACAGAAGGTGTTTTTAATCAATGTCTGGCACCCACTCTGAGTCGTAACGTTCCACGGCCGTCCCTAACTCCCCTGAATTTTTTTAATGGATTAATACACCAAGGTGGAAGGTAAAGAAGAAAGTAAATGAAGGTAAAGCGCCACCTGCTACCTGGTGTGTATACTTGTTCCGCTTCTCCCACCCCCCGCCCATCAGTCCAAAAAGCAAATACAAGTTTGCACGAGGAAATTGGCGCGGAACAATCCCTTTCCATGTTCCCTCCACTTAAATTGAAAAGGCAACAGCTTCCTCAATGTAAGGCTCAACAGCTCTCACTTCTTCACAGCGGCGAGTGGCCGTCGGACCACCGTTAACTCTGTGTGAGTCACCACCGGACTTGTCATCCTCATCATCGCCTTCGATAACTTCATCTTCAAAGTAAAGCAGCTCCTTGTCGTCCTCCTCATCTGTGGGAGTCGAACCGTTCCTTTCAAGAGTCGGTGTTGCCCTGTTCGTGCCGTTCACTGTGGAACAAGCTCTGGATGATGACTGCATTGAGAATATTGAATCAGAAACCTTAGATTCGGAAGCCGAAACGGTGCCGTCGCGCTCTACACTCGATGCAGATTGACGGTGAAGGGGGAAAACAGAAGAAAATGAGTCCGTTTCCTCGTACTGTGCGCGCTCATCAGCACTCATCCCCATCCAAACCTTGCGCATGCGTTCAAAGAACGCACGGTTTCCACATGCCTTGCCCGTCATCATCAAGCCGTGGACATAACACTGTTTCCAGTAAAAACGACGGAACGCAACACCGGAATGGTTGGATGCGGATATGGGTGCATAGAAGCAAAAACTAAGTGCGGCCTTCTGCAAGTCTGACAAAAATGACCAGCGTAACATCGCCTCCTCTCGAGTAAGGCCATAGTCACGGCAGGCGTAACGAATAAACAGGTGAGCACCTCCAACCGGGTGCATCTCCATTGTTCGCTCAAAGCAGTAAAATTTGACTTGTTCTTCTTTCGGGATCATGTGCCAACTGGGAGACTCGTCTCTTGAACGCCGCAGCGTGGCATCCACGGATCCATTTTTTTTGATCACATATTTGTAGTGCTCGTGACGATAATATGTGAGGGCGGGACTTGTCATCGCCCGCACTTCCTTGAGCGCTGCCACGCCACTCAAAACCTTTGCGGCAAAAACTCGCTCTTGCTCATACTCACGACGCAACTGGTCTTCATTATCCTCGGCCTCTTTTAAGCACTTTTGCTTCGCTTGGTTCGTTAGCTTCTTGAACGCCCGGTCAATGTGTGGCCGCTGGAATTTCGCAAGTTCTCCGATAACGTCCCGCTGCTCCTTAACCTCACTGCGCTCCACGAGCTCCTCGTTGCGAATCGGACCCTGACGCAGCGCCCACTCGTACATAGGGGGACAGACGCTAAAATCATTTCTCTTGAGCACCATGAAAGCCTGAAACAACCTAAACGACCCACCAACCTTAGCAGTAAAAAATTGACGCAAGTGTTTCTCCACATTGGCGTGGTAGTACAAGTTGATACTTATCCTTCCTGTCTTTTTGTTGGTGTACCGATCCCATTCCTCCTTTGTGGGTGGCTCCACACCGACGCTCTCAATCAATTCCACCAGATGGTCCCGGTTCTCGGGTTTCAGTATCTCGTTCTCCACCATCAGCACTATCCGGCGCGCTACAATTCCTGGTGCCTTCCTCGCTCCGTGAAAGCCGGTACTCACTAAAGAATTCACCTTATTTTTGAAAAAGACGTACTGCTTCACATTGTCCGGTAAGTATCGGATGTGTTTTTCAACATTCGTTCCGATCGCCTGACGGTACTGGATGCGACGGTGGAAGAAAACGTCGTCGCGTATGCGGACTTCCCGACGGCTGCGTGGTTCCTTGTTGGTTTTCATGAGACGCTCACTGTTAAGGAAATTGTATTTCTTGCGATTTATTTTAACTTTGCCACGGTCTGTCCCAGGTGAAGGGTACGACGCCACCGAGCGTGTGGAAATGCAGAGCGCCGGAACGATGGCTTGAAGGTTGTTGGGACAGTGGAGGAGGCCTGAGGCCTTGCCAATAAACGACAGAGGCCTTCTCATTAATGATACTGCTCTAACTTTCTTTTCTTTTCCACCCCTTCTAGCTCGTACTTATGTATTCCCCCTTACCTCTCTGCTCTCTCCCTCTCGTCTGCTTACAAATACAAATAAATAAATATGTGATTAAACTTCGCGATCACACCCTTTTCTCCCCCCGGGGTTAAAAGTTAAAATACTCGAGGCGTTTGAAATTCCCCGCTTCCCTTCCAAACGCACTGATTTGTAAAAAAAAAAAAAGGAAGCACGAAACTTGGGTACAGGTGGCAACGTGCGTGCTTGCAAAACGCAACTGAGTATCCACTACTGGTTAGGGACACAGAGTACCACTGCACGTAAAAAAAAAAAATAATAAGCGGAGGAGAAAAACAGAGTAACCCCTTATTGTTCCCCCAGTTTTCACCTTTCCAGTTGTGTTTTAAGTCAGTTTACCTCCGTTTCCCTCTGTTTCCCCCCTCACTGCTACTTCTCTCTCCGCTCAAAAGCCGAGGGATGAGACTGATACCCAGGGGCAGCACCAGTATTATCTTCTGCTTCACAAAGAAACGCACCACAACACCGCCCAAAATGGAGGAGGTATTTGAAAAAAAGAGCAAATGGAGAAATTAATGTCGAACGTGTGGCAAGACACAGAGACCGTAAGAACAAGACCATTGGTGACACATTTATCTGCCTCAATCACGCCAGAGCGCGAAAACACAATAAATACAGTTTGAATCTAAGACCAGAAGTGCGCGGTGGTTTTCATCACGATACCTGCAGCAACTGTGAAAAATCATACCCGAAGTTAGATGCAGAAAAACGACCACGAAAACCGGCAGCTCCGCTCATTAGCGAATACGAAACGAAAATGCTCATACAAAGATACAGGTCCCTCTTGTTAGCGAATGCAACGCTGCAGGATGCACCTACACGCCGCCCCTACAAGGACACTACAACGAAATGAACAACAGTGATAATAATAAATGATAAGACTGTGCAATCCTCAGCCATACTGCAACACACAATGCAGTAAGAAAAGTTAATGGAAACATTCACCATCAGATGCAACACATTACACTTCCACTTGGGCCCCAACGATGCCTCCTGACTTTTTTGGACGGCCACGCCGCTTTGGCTCCGTATCCACGGGCACGACATCTCCGTTAGCCTCATCGTTCGTGTCACTTCGAATTTTCTCACGTGACGACTCGCTCTCCGCGGTAGCGTACCGCCTTCCCTTCAACACATTATGACTGTCCTTCTTTTCTCTTTTGGGGTGGGTCCGCCGTATCGCCACCTTTTTGGTGGATTCGACTTCCTCATTAGTTTCGGCATCGGGGATGAGCTGAGTGCCTTCGCCTGAAGCTTTACTGTCGGGAGTCGGATACCACACCTCCTCGTAAGTTTTAGGTGTGCTCTTCGTCCCCTTTGGGCCCTTCTTCCGCTTAGACACTTCATTCGTCGTTACGGATTGTCTCTTGGAAATTCCATCCACACTTCCACGGTGATGTTTCCCCTTCGCGCTCTGTTTTTTCTTCGATCCCCTTGGACGCCCCCGCCGCATGGGTTCCCCACCCGTCAACCTCGGTTCCTCGGGTTTGCCCTCATCTGCGCTTCTCTGCACATCTTCGGTGCGCAACTTATCGGAACTCCGTTGATGGTGGTGCTTCTCCTTAGTTTTTGATGTTTTTTTCGCTCCCTTGGAGTGTTCCCGCTGCCGTGACACATTTTTCAACACCGCCGGTTCCTCACTGGGTGTATCACCCGCGGCACACTCAGCGCTCTCGTGTGAAGATTCGCCATCAGATGTGATGTGCCGCACCTCTTCATGAGGTGTTGAAGAGCCCCTGTTTTTTCTATGGCGAGTTCGCCGCTTATGTGCTTCGCGAGAGGACTCAGTTCTTGCTCCAGATGCGTCGCCAGTAGCTTCATTCGAGGTTCTTGGACGCGTGCCGGTCATAGCGAGTGGTTCAGTTGTGTCTGGAGTGGAGTAACTTGTGGACTGGAAGTAAACGCTGTCACCAAACGGAAACCGAAGCGAACTCTGCTGCAATTCATTGAGCCACTCAAATCGCGGCCATGTGCAGCTTGTACCAACGGCTGAGGAATTACACGAATCTTTCTGGTTGCTGTCCAAAACCTCCGCAGCAACACGGGAGTCGCAACTAGAGCTAAATAAAGGATACATCTCACAGTACCACCGGTACAACTCCTCCGGCGTTGCAGCTGACTTCGGCAAGCAGAACCTGCGTGGCATCCGCGGTGCGTGGAGTTGGCCAAAGCAACTGTACGAAAGTTGGTCCTGCAGCGGCAATTCCTCAAAGGGCCGCGGCGGTGCCACCAAGAAGGAATTTCGCTGTGGGGACGCCAAGCACCACGAAGACAAGCACAGTAATTCATTGTGTAGACTGCTGAGCCGCTGATACGTTACAGGTGGTGGCGTTATTGCTCTCACCTCGTCACGGGCAAAAAACAGCATCAGCAGCGCCCTTCGTGTCATAATGTCAACATACACCTCTGCCTGCAGAGCCCCAAACCCACCACACACCGTACGATAAACATCCACAATTTCATCAATTCTCATGTTCTGGAACAAATGCCAAAGTTGTGTAAGGTGGATATCCTCCAACTCTCCATTCATTGGGTTTATTACGTTTCTTTCCTCCCCCCTCCACCAACCTCCAGTGGCGGCCCTCCCCTTCTCCTGTTCCAATTCTTCTGTGGAAATCTCGCTACCACATGAATTGTGACATCCAGTTAACACCTCGCTAGGTTCAATCATGTTTATATAGAATGTATCCGTAAGATACCTCTGGTGGCGGGCATTGCAGTTCGTTCTCCTTTTACAGTCTGCGGGAAATCCTTCTTCTGATAGGTGCGTCGGATCTTTAGCCTTCCAGCCCTCTGGCCAGTTGAGCGATACGCCATCAACAACATTTTCTGTGAGTTCATTTTCACCCATTACACCCGCCATCACACTTTCCCTCGTGTCCTCCTGAAACTCTGTCTCGGTGAGTGTGATAATCATATCATGGCTACTAAATAGTGGACGTTTTGTGGATGGGGCAACCCGCATATTCCTATAAAAAGCGACGAACATGTGCCACAGTTCTCTTGGGTCACCAGATGAGTTACTTCCATAGTGAAGAAACTCCCAAAGAACGCCCTGCAGACCGTAGCTGTAAAAACAACTACTGTCGGAGATTCTGCGAAGAGAGTTCCAAATTATGGCAGCGTCAAAGGCAACAACACCGGTGTGACAACACTCAACGACAGCCCTACTGCAACGGGAATGTACCCGGTTGAGCGTCAAGTTGTGATGCGTAACGGGATGTTTCTCCCCGTTACGAAAACCCACGTCAAGGAGATCCTTACTCTCCTGCACCTCTGCGCCCCTTTTGAGAACGAGTTGCAATAGTTCGATCAACTCATCATGCCACATGGCCCTGTTGGAGACAAAACGCTCCAGCATGTTACGAAGAATCCTGTGCTCACCAATTATATTGCGGTACTGTGGTGCTGTTTCACCCTCCTCCTGCACCTTTGATACCCAACCACTATCACGGAACAATTTCCTCACACACCATTCGTCCAGTAACTCCACATTCCGCAGCCGTTCCTCGACGTCCAAGCACGTCACTGCACCCGTGTTGTGATCCTTCAACGAAAACAACATTCGCTTTAGGTCCATCGACTCCCCAGACATCTCCTCTACTTGTGTTTGTGTGGAGGACGTCCCGTGCAAATCACACGTCATTCGAACGCTCTTCGAAGAAACGGTAGCGCCAACAGCACTGGAATGGACATCGCTGCAGCTGTCAGTTGTTTCTCCCGAATGCTGCGACAGGGTGCACATGCACGCACGCAATGGGTTTTGCAGGGCACTGGAAGCTATCCCGCATCCACTGAAACCAGCAAGGGCTGTGCGGTGGTGACGGTGATGGCACCGCATTAAAAGGCGCGACAGCGGGTTGAGCCGCAGAAAAGAGTGCCACATGGAAGTGTCGTACCCGTTCTGTCAAACTCTGCCCTAGACTTGTTTTGTAATTTTTTTTATTTTGATTTAAATATGAGAGTTATTCACGGCCATAAGGAGGGAGAAAAAATGCGAAGTGTATCACAAATAAAGAACTAGAAAGACGAGGTAGAAAACACACAAGATAGAGTGCCGTCAGGTGTACCATATTTCTTTTGTCCATTGTGGTCTTCATCCGTTTTCTCGCATCTCCCTCTTTTCTTCATAAGTTTCCTCGTTGTCTTACGATTCAATAGGAACGAAACCACATCGCACGCGAGGGGAGCCGAAGGGCTGTGACAACGGTAACGGCAACAGCAGAGAAACCTTCAACGACAGCAAAAAAAAAAGTGTTACCACAACTGTACCACCAACCCCTAACTCATCAGATAGTGACAAGGAAAAAAAGGAAAACACAGTACATATGCACTACATATATATATAACGGATGTCCGCATACATATGTATATAATTACTATTGGTACTATAATTATAATGAGAAAAAAGGTGTAAAAAATCATTTATGAGCGACACAACTCAAAAAGGATACCCCGTTAGTGGTAGAGAGAGGGGAAGAAATGTGGCGAATGGGCGCGCCAGATGAAAGCGAGAACTTGTTCTCTCTACGGTAAAGGACCACACACACACACACATACACGTATATGTATATGTATATATAAGTAGACAAGAAAAAGAAAACAGAAAGACAACGTACGCGAAGTGAGTCGCAAAACCTTCCCTCTATGCTGGGTAAGTTGACAGAAACAAAGAAAAGAAAAAGAAACATGTAGGCTTAGTCTGGCGATAAAATAGCGGTGAAGCATCTATGGCGCGGTCGAACAACAGGTCTCTAGTGAAGATTGTATTTTTCTAGGCTTTTTTCGGTAGATCCAAACCCACATGAGCACGTGCCACACAAATATATTAGTGTTACTGCATGTGCACAAGAAAAGCACGGCATATTTCTATATTTTTATGCGCAGCATAGGTGGTCCCCGATGTTACCACCCACATGAAGTGCTCGTCAGCCTTTACATGTTGCTGCTTCTTAGCTTCACCATGTCCGCTTTTTGACCTTGGTTCTCTTTGCGAGTAGGCTCCGATAGCAGGAATGTTGTATCATCATATCTAAAACAATAGTCGTTCACATGAGCAAATTGCTACTGCTCCTCCTCTTACCGCACGTCTGTTCCCATGAGCCCCGTTTTGTGGCTATATACATGCGCTACTCTGCCATATCCTTACTCTATTTTGCTTCATTTCCCTAACCTTTCCTACTCATTAGCCTCTATAAGAGCCCCGCCCCCTCCTCACATTATGTTGCCTTCCTTCCCCCATTCCAGCGAAACCAGGGATTCCACCACTTTCTTGACGGTTGGAGTGAGTTGCACGACCCGCGGGTGGAAGGTTTTGCTGCGGCAATGGTCTCGGTTGTTGCTGCCGAATCTTGAAGGGCTGGGGCTCTTCGTTGAAGCGGTTCTGCATTGGGTTTTCGTGTCCCGTGCCGGAGTTCAAATTCCCATTCTTGCTATTGGGGTTGAACACGCGCACACCACGCCGTTTGCCCGGTGAATCGCTCTCGCTGAAGCAAAGGAAGCGACTTTGAGTGTTGCCTTCGAATTTCTCACGCACTTCTTTGTCGCGCTGCGCCGCAGAATCGACAGGTCGTAGACGCTGCAATTCAGCACAATCTCGCTCCCTCACCTCACGAGGATGGTTCAAAGTTGGTGCATCGGTGTTCCACGAAAAAATATTCAGCCCACCTCGCGCAAGGCGGTCCTTTGACAGGCGCCGGGTATCCACCGCTTGTGTTTGGGCTTGCGGCTGCGAAGGTAAATCATAACCTCCACCGTTCATATCGACGTGTTCGTATGCATCATGACCCCCGTAACCTGGTGGAGGCCCGTCCATGTACGACTGGGGGACATCTCGGAGTAAATCCTCCTGACCGGCGTATGGGGACTCAAGGAAGGTCGGGTGCTTATCGTATGCATCTACATGCTGAGCCCGGCCCAATTCATCAGTGCGACCCCTCAGGTCACTTTCATAGTCGTAGTTGGCAAGCATCTTGGTAATATAATATTTATATATATATTATATTCTCTGCTCCAAAATAATATCGCCTTCTGTCTTTATTATTCCTCACTGCTACTTGCTTCTCTTGTTTGCTCCTACCTGAGCTTTATTATGTCAAGGCGAGATTCAAAGTAACTCTCTTCTAATAACCGATCGATGCGCGGCGATTCCTACCTTATGTGAACAGTAAAGCTGAGTTATTTTTCTTTCAAGAGCTTTCCACTGTTTCTATCGCTTACCTCTTAGTCACAATTCTTCAGGATGTTCTATTATATCAGTGGCATTATAATGCAAGTGAAAAGCACACGATCAGAGACGCGAACACGTACGCACGTACAAAGAGCATAAAGTAAATGACATTGTCAAGTGATTATTCAACTCACTCATCCGCCTTCACCACAATAATAAATTAATAATGGCGCCCACCACCCACAACTGGGACAGCCACTAAGAAACACAAAGCAAGGGAAACCACATAAACTCACTTCCACAATACAAAACACGAGCACGTGCAACCCCGCCAACACGCTCACAGACAATTAGCCTATAAAACGAGAAGGGGGAAAATTGCAGAAAAACAAACCAGAAGAAACAACCACAAATAAAAAGAAAAACAGTAGATAGCACCAGATAAAAGTAATCCTAAAAAATATATACATACACATACATACTTTAAGACATGAAAATACTAAAGTAATACAAAAGTAAAAGCAAAAGTGCAAAAGCGTTTCAAAACCGATAAAAGTAAGATTAAAAACAATAATACATATAAAATTATTGATAACACAAAAATAAGAACAAAACCCGGTCAAATTCAAAAAAAGCAAGAGCAACAAATTAATAAAAGGAGAAAGCTTCCCAGCCATTAAAAATATATATCAGAAAATCAGGTAAATATTAAAGGTCAACAACAATTAACAAGACTCTCAATTAAATCCCGTTCACACAACAAGAAATTTCATTGCAAACATAAAATTCCTGCGCCTTCTTTACCACAGTTGGTGATGTCACAACCCATACAGGGCCCTTACCACGGAGGCCAGATATTAGAGCCACAAGATTGCGCTCCTTCATTATATCAAAACCAAACCCAAGAGCATGAGCTATTTCATGTGCCGTCACACGCATACTACTATCATGAGAAGTCAGCACTTCAGGTCCAATATTGAAAACACCAACAGTAGGGCG
>NW_027124237.1:2633-2756 GCF_001457755.1 Trypanosoma equiperdum | reverse complement strand
TTCCCATCATCATGTTTATATTTGAAACTATGTACGTTCCATTTCCTTTTTTTTCTCTGTGGGTTGGTCGTTCTGAAGCTCTTTTCACAACATTCATTCTTCTCTCCCGTTGCCATGACCCCT
>NW_027124237.1:2415-2623 GCF_001457755.1 Trypanosoma equiperdum | reverse complement strand
TTTGAGTAAAATATGGAGCACGATTTCTGTTGATGCACTATATTCGTCTGACACGCGCTCCTGCGCCTCCCATTACTTTATTCTCTGCTTTATCTCCTTGTTTTTTCTCTGCTGCTTCTACCACAGCAATTGATGTAATAATTTGATATGGCCATACACTTCACTGTGTCTCTACATGATAATCCTCTCCATCCTTCGTATATGATAA
>NW_027124237.1:2223-2405 GCF_001457755.1 Trypanosoma equiperdum | reverse complement strand
TTACTCTTCACTATCACCCTTACCATAATATTAGTATAAACTCACCCACAACATTCTCCTCTCCCATTATTATCATTATTATCATTAATATCAGACACCTAAATAATATGCATTAAACATATAAATTAAACAAAAAAATTAAATTTTATCACTTTATCACTATGTTAATTTACAACCATAGA
>NW_027124237.1:2076-2213 GCF_001457755.1 Trypanosoma equiperdum | reverse complement strand
TTAGTAGGTTTTAAAACTTACCTCAAAAAAAAGGTTTGACACAGTTTTTGTCCCATATGCAAAAATGCAAGCAAAAGAGGGGCCTTGTTAATGACAAATGAATTGCCTCCTGTGGTGTTTGTGTTTGGTTTTCCATC
>NW_027124237.1:1527-2066 GCF_001457755.1 Trypanosoma equiperdum | reverse complement strand
TTAGTAGGTTTTAAAACTTACCTCAAAAAAAACGGTTTGACACAGTTTTTATCCCATATGCAAAAATGCAAGCAAAAGAGGGTCCTTGTTAATGACAAATGAATTGCTTCCTGTGGTGTTTGTGTTTGTTTTTCCATTATTTTCCACTTTCACTCCCTCTTCTTCATTTTTAGGTTTGCACTCCCCTTTTTCATCAGTGCCCTCCCATTCGCACCCGCCACTGCAATTCTTTTTCTCCTTACCTTTACATGCGGATGCTGTTTCAATTTGTGCCTTGCATTCAGAGGTACTAGCACTGCTCCTCTCGTTTTGTTTTATCGCAGCTGAAGCCTCTATGAATGCTTCGATCTGCTGCAAATCATTCAGTGTTGAGATACTGTCTAGTTTGGTGTCTGAAGGTCTGCCAGAGTTGGACTTTGTTAGGGGCGTTGCTTTCACTCCTTTTCATATTTTTTCCTCATACGTGGTTGGGTCCTTGCCATAGCTGTTTTCAACTATGTTTTTAATATTGTTTCGTTCTGCTTGCGGTATTTCCGTCA
>NW_027124237.1:746-1419 GCF_001457755.1 Trypanosoma equiperdum | reverse complement strand
TTTGCGGCTGGGTCTGTTTTGTACAACGTGCCCGATGAAATGCCTGCCTTCGTCCCGCTACTGCTGCTGCTGCATTGGCCGTTGTTTGTTTCGCATATCATCGCCTGTGTTCCTGCTGCCGTTGGTCCTGTCCCGTCAGCTTTGATCACTTTAAAACTAAGTTGCCAGGAGTTGAGCGCCTTTTCTGCGCCCTGTGGCGCTTCGCCGCCTATGTAAGAGGTAATAGTGCATTTGCCTGCGTGTATACCAGACTCTGCGGCGTCCACTTCAATTCTCTTTCGCACTGCCGAGCCGCTATTCGTTGTGAAGGCGCTAGCGTCCGCTTTTGTCTTTAGAGTTGCTAGTTTCGTTAGTGCTGCAGAGTTTCCCGCCATATGAGCCAGTGCCGCCGCCTTAGCAGCGAGACCGATCACCGTTTGTAATGCCTGGTCGGCATCAGCTCGGCTGCAGCTTTGGTGTAGGTCGGATAGCGCTTGAAGAAAGGCAGCTTTTTTGCGGTCAGTGGTTAGTAATGCGGCTATTTTTAGCTTCTTTGTTTTTTGACGTTAATGTCGGGCAGGGAAGCCGCATTCTTGAGTTTCTTGACGAGCTCTCCGATGTAGACTTCGTGGTGGTCGGTGATGGAGCAGTTGGGGTTCGGCTCGGCTGCCGCCATGCTTAAGAGCGGCAAGGC
>NW_027124237.1:0-736 GCF_001457755.1 Trypanosoma equiperdum | reverse complement strand
AAGAAAAGCTTTGTCCATTGTTGAAAACCTGTTTTCTTCGTTAGAATTCACACTGGTTTGTTTTTTAGTCCCAAGCCGCTGCCGGCGGAGTGGCTAGAAGTTGTCGAATGTCTTGCGTTATTTAGATATTGCTGGGATCCATGTTCAATTTTGTTGTCGATTTTACGTGGAAAAAACGTGAATTGCTAGGAATCTACTATGTTTTTCGCCAGTTTTTACAGAATAAACGTTTCAAAACACTGCTCATTGCCAGTATTCCTGGATTATGTGGAAAAGCATTCAGTTTAGCCAAAGAAACTCCATCTTTCAAACCTAAGCTATAGAAGTCTATATCTAAAACATTTATATTCATGGCCATCGTATGCTTCTATTTCGGTTTAATACCAGCTGGCGGGTGAGTTTTCAATGTCGATATAACGGTGATACTTCTGCTGTACGCATCATCGTGAGTATTTTTCACATCTCTCCTGGCTTTATTACTACTCTCTTTCGTCTCATATTCGGTAATTGCGGTCTTATCTGCACCCTCTTTCTTTAAAATTTCCTGACACACTCCATCACAGCCGAATCAGAGTGTATTATTATGTGAATTAGCCACTTCTTGAAGGAAATTAATATCTGGTCAGCACACCAATATGGAATTTGGGGAATATTACTACCAACTGTTTGGACATCCAAGAAAACCCCTCTAATTGTTCATGTATGCTCCATTTTAAGAAATTTACATGGTTCTATT
>NW_027124232.1:1787-1965 GCF_001457755.1 Trypanosoma equiperdum | reverse complement strand
TAGTTCCTGTTTTATCCTTGTTTTATCCCTCTCCTTTATTTTGGGCTTGAAAATTTCCCCGTCGAGCTCGCATTCCCCTTTGCATTCAGTTCCCTTCTTACCTGCGCAATCCTCTTCCTTTACTTGGGTTGCTTTTGTTACTGATTTGGCTTCTTGTTCTGTTCTCTTTAGTGCCTGG
>NW_027124232.1:793-1777 GCF_001457755.1 Trypanosoma equiperdum | reverse complement strand
TTTTTTTCTGTCATCGCTTCCTAGTAGTTTTTTACTGCATTTTTACCTTGTTCTCTGTCGTTGTCTTTTTTGTTCTCCCCTAAAGCTAGCAGAGCCAGTTGTTGTGCTACTGAGTCGATCGTCAGCGAGCCTACAGTGTCACTTTTAATGGATTTCTGTGTTTTCGGTATCTCCTTCCGATTTTTGGAGAGTTAGTGGACGAGCCGCGCACGGTTTGTAGCCGGCTCCGTCGAGTCCTCTTCGGCCGCTTTCTGGCATTTGGGCCCGCTTATAAATGGTAGTGACGTGGCTGATAGAGGTCCCGGCTGACTGGCTGTCCCGGTTCCGAGGCCTAGAAAGTTGGTGCCACCGAATGCCGCGTCGTCGCTGCATCCCTTGTGCGTTTCGCAGCTGTCTAGGTCAGCGCCGCTGCTGGCTTTGCTTGCGATTTTGAGCGGCGTCGCCGGTGGTTTAAAGTCTTTGCCTTCCATACCTTTATAGTTAGCGGCTGTTGGAAATTCACTTGCTGCGTTTCTTAGATCATTTTGCTTGGCCTTTGTGTCGCAGTCGGGACTGCCGCTGCCCGTTTTTAGCTGGAGTGTTACCGAAATAGCCATATTTGCTGAGCCTATTATGTTGGCCGCTGAGTTTTCCTTTGCTGCTGCCGAGTACTCTGGCGTTGCCGCGGCGTTGATGTGCTGTAGTGCTTCAAGCTGCCCCTGTCTTCTGCTTATTTCAAGCGCTGTAGTTGTAACTCTGCCTGCTGCTTTTTGCAACTCCTTTTTTGCTGCGAGGGACTTGCGGTGCGCCAACGCCGTCAGGAAAGAAAATGCTGCGCCTGCTGGTGTTCCTGAATGCATAGTTGTTGCCAGTTCTAGTGCTTTTTCTTTTTCTGTCAACTTTTTTACGTTATGCGCGAGCGTTGACGCTGCCGTGCCGAATACGGACTTAAGATGGGCGAGGTACGCCAGCTCTGTGCAGGCGTCGGTTACTGCTTGCACTGCA
>NW_027124232.1:0-783 GCF_001457755.1 Trypanosoma equiperdum | reverse complement strand
CGTGAACAGAATCGCTAAAGCGGTGACTATTACCCTTAATGGTGGTGCCATCGAGCTGCTGGCCTGCGTCTGGTTTCGCATTTTCTGCGTCATGTTTTCAAAGCCGCTTGCTTGGTGTATCGCTTTGTTTTTGCCTTGATTTCTACTTTGTTTGAATGCTGCTTTGTTGTTAAAGGTGGTAGGTGTTATTTTTTTTGCCTTACGTGGTGTGAGAACGTATTTGAGAAAGTCCTTGTGTAATTTACCTTGCAGTCTTGACACCCAGGGCGGCACAATGGTTATAAAAAGATGTGCATTATCGGTGTTTCCTCTTCTGCCTTAGTGTTCCATAAAATCTGATGTGCTTGTGGATTTTTAAGTCGCTGACGTTGTCAAGACGATTTGCCTTGCGATTGGAATGCCGATTGACAGAACCCAATAAAAAAATTCAGCTTGTCTCCGCAGAAACTGAAAAGGTGCTGAAGAATAACCCTGTTCAGCGCCTCTATTCATCTTCATCTACAGGTATGAGCTTCTACCAGTTTTAATGGGGCCGACAAATAGCCGCCTATATCTGGCACTTGACATCTTGATTTGTTATGAAGTTTAAAAAAGGAGTCTTTTCCATTTCAGCTGTTGCCTCTATTCATTTCTACGCGAACAATTTGGCATCGTCTTTTCCTCCTCTTTAACTTGATGCATTATTTGATTCTATAGTAAGCCTTTCCTTATAAATTTGTTTTATTCATATTAACTTTTCCTCTTTTTCATTTTCTGTTGCTTCTTCTCAGAATGATGTAGCGA
>NW_027124231.1:0-10387 GCF_001457755.1 Trypanosoma equiperdum | reverse complement strand
AGATATCGAATGCCAAGACTCGGAGTGATGAACAGTTGAGGCGTGTTAAAGAGCCCGCTCAGGCGACCACAAAGGCTAAGGCTCTAGAAAAACGAGCCAGAGTTCTTGCTGCCAACGTTACTGAGGCCGTTAAAAAAGCGGAAATTGTGATTTTGGAATCTGATGTTGATGCCGGAGTTCTTGGAACCATCAGTAGCGCCTACGTACCCTCGCTTGAGGGTGCATTGAAGAAGTTAGGGAACGAAGGAGGAACTGTAGAGGTGAAAGGGGTTGCAAAATCATGCAACAAAACCACTAAAAATGTGACCGTTGAATCTCTAATACATGCGCTGGACGATATGTTGCAATATTTCCCTGCGAAGTCGATTAAGAGGTTGAAGGAAGCTACCCGCGACGCTTCCAACAAACTCCACAAACTCGAGGGCGCAGCCCAATCCCTTGTCGAAATAAAAATAAATGCGGAATATACTGAGTTTAGGGTTCGGGAAGCTGTTACAAAAGCTGTGTCTGCATACGGAAAGAGGTACAATCTCACACTACAACAGACACAAGCATTGTGTATTGCCGCTGAACAGTACAGGGCACTACCTATTTTTGTCAGCAACATTGAAGAAATTTCCAAGACCATGGCCCAAAAGGCTGCTGATGCTAAAATAAGGAGTGATAATGTTGTTCAGCTCGCGGAAGAGGCAAATGAGGATGGCAAAGGCAAGCTCTTGTCGCAGCGGGTGAGGGAGACTGTTAATGAAATTGCGGAAGCTGCCGAGGCGGCGGAAAAAGCGTATCGAGCTTTAACAGGTCACTCGGTTTATATGAAATCTGTTGCAGCCGCATATGCAGGTTCCCTTGAAAAAACACTCTTGTCGATTTCTCAATACGCCGCCTCACAAGCAACAAGGAAGGCTGCTGAGGCATGCAGAGAGACGGCCGAGGTTGTAACACCTAAATCTCTGGAGGACACAAAAAATGGGCTTTTCCACAGCATTCCCGCCCAATCTTCCAAAAGACTAAAAAAAGATACGGCGAAATTGATCGAAAGTCTTACTATTCTCCACAGGGAATACAAACAACTCAATGCCGCGATGCAGTACGCTCAAGCTGCCGAATTAAAATTAAACCGAGAGACCGACTACTCTCCTACTACTACACCCATAGCATTTGCGTCTTTTCTGGTGTGTCTGCTAGGAACTGGTCTTTTGTAGTCCAAGTAGTACCGTTTCGGTGTAGCAGCCAAGGATTAGCGTGAGGGATTACATACACGCAAACGTGTCATTGTTGGGTGTTACTTAAGGCTTCTCGTTATGGTTTTATCGTTGCCATTGTTTTCAATAGCGTTTTCACTTTTATATGCTAATCATGATCCTAATATATTTTTTTATAAATTCTTTTTTTCTTTTAAAGTATCGGCATGGCTATTCTGGTACCTTTATTTAGTGTTTGTTCCTAGTTTCTCGACATTTTATGCACATCACATATACAGCAATGTAGACTGCTATGTTGTGTTGGTGAGCAGGTGCGTTAGCGTTTCTTCATTATTTTCATCCGTGTTTTCATTTTAGTGTTTACTCCTTCTTGTGTATACTTACATGTGTGAGCGCTTTACAGATTGTGCAATTCTCTGCTGTGTATGTAAAGTATTAATTTAGTCTTGACTTCATAATTGCTTCCCTTTCCCCCCTCCCTTTTTTTCCTTATTGTAGCAGTTATTATATATATAACCGTTTAATGTTCATTATATGACTGAACTGTGCAGCTGTGTGGTATGTATTAGTGAGTACCGAGTTTGAGATGGCGCCTTCCAGGTGCTGTACGTCTGCTCTCCACTACATTGTGTTTGCTACGCTTGGAATGTTGCCGTGAGTTTATGTGCTCGCTTGAATTACTTCGTTTAGCGATTGTGGGTGGATCTATCGGGGACATGTTAAAGTCCCTTGTGGTCATTTATAGTGTGTCGGTTGCTAAATGTAAAACATTATAGTAATTGTTTGCACTTGCAGTTCATATGTCTTTGTTGCCCTCTTGGCCTGGAGTTGTATCCGCCTGTGCTACCCTGATGCCCACCTCTTCTTAATAAATTCAGGGGCATTATATCTTTTGACCATTTTTAAAAAGTGAATGTGTGGGTTTTTTTACTTCACCAGCACATGTTGTACTCTTTAAGTGTTGCATTGTAACTTCTTTTGATATGTCGTTTCACTTGCTTGTGTGCGCGGGGTTTATTCATTGATGTCTATGGAGCGCATTCCTCACCCATGTGCTTACCATTTTGTGTGCACTTCTCTTGAAAAACTACTTCCTTTCCGTGCATCACACTTTAGACGTTGTGCAGAAGCAGCGCGATATTACTGCTAGATCTTTTTTGTTTTTTTTAGTTAGCCATTCAGTTGCCATTTCTGTTTCGCGAAGCAGCTCTGACAATATATCGCTACCATCATTTACATAGGTTTATAGATTTTTTTTACCGCATTTTTAGCCCTTTTGTTTTAGTTTCTGTAGTTTTCTGCCCGACGTGTTGTCCGCATTGATCAGTAGCGTAGCCTCAAGCTTCGCACACTAAATATTCATCAGTTTGATATACCGTTCCTACCATAAAGGTGTTTTGTGAATTGATTTACCGATACACAGGCGAGCGATATTGCGAGAAAAGTCTGTTGTGGAACGGGAAGGAGATCGACAACGATACGAGAAAGCACAAATAAGAGTAAACGAGGACCATTTCAACAGGACGTTACATAGAAAAGCTGTACGTGTAGGGTCGCATATTTTCTACACCTGCATATCCATACATTTGTGGACTCATACATTTGTATATCCATAGAGGCACATCCCTTTTTCACCGGGGAAACATTTTTGTCGAGTAACGGAGGTAATAGATACAGCTGTATCTTCATAGTAACTGAGGATAGAAGCAACCATAGAAGAAATCAAACAAAAGAGTTCATCACTGCGGAGGGGCAATTGAAAGTTAAACGGAGTACACGAAGATAAGTGAAGGTCAGTACCGTAGTAATTCCATAAGCACCTTACATAGTTTAGCCACTTCCCTCTTAAACGGGTCGCGTGGTAAGGAACTAGTGTGAGAGACAGAGACAGAGGAGTCTGTGCACAATCGTCTTGGGTTTACGCGGGTTGGCGAATACGCACACCGTAAATAGTTTTCTGCAAGAGCATAAAGGCATACACGTTGAGAGAAAGGGAATAAGCGAGTACTGAGAAGGTTGTTGTAGCGTTTGGTATTTATGCAAATGTTTCTAAGAAGGGACTCAACCCACTGTGGCACAGGTACCAGCCATGCTTCCTCTCTATCTCCACGTTACCGACATTGCTGTAAGGTGCCCTTTACTTTTTGGGCTTCAGTTCTGTGCATCGTGTCGTCAACGTTTTTATGCAGCAGTGGAGCTGCATCACTTGTGTTACGACCTAACAAACCGCTGGTGAACGTACCGTTCAGTGTGGAAACGACGGACCAGAGTATCAAAGCAGATATTTTCGTTTCGCGTATGAGTACATGTGACAATACACAGATCATTGGCTCCAAGTGCAAAATATCCAAGAATGCGCCATGTAATTTCACGGTTACGAGCAATGATGTGGGCATTGACCCGTGGTACGATACGAAAGTACGTGAAGTGTATATATGTGCTGGTGATGCGTTTCCCTCCCTTTCTTTGTCTGTGCAGCTGAGCCTTGTTGAAGCCATACCACGCTATTTGAAACGTGATGTTGACAACACTATTCGATTCGGCGACGCAGTGCCTGTTGGAACCTTCATTACATTTCACCGCAATGAAAACTGTGACGACGTGAGCATGATTCAAGGTCTGCCACCTGCCGAACTGGGTTCTAACCGGGAGGTGAGAGTGACACGGAGTGTCCAAAGCGTAATTTATCTTTGTGCTAAGGTACCCACGAGTGATGGCAAAACTTTCGTCGTTCCTGCCTCTGTGTTACTTGCTGTGCCACGTTATGACACGAACAACACTGATGCACTTCGGCACACGAACGAAACATTTCGCTTGGAGGCTGTAGGCAACCTCGTGTGGGCAACTTTTTCTCAGTCACCCATATGTGATCCGATCCTTCAGGACCCCGTGGGTGGGGAAACGTTGCAGGTTGTTAATATGGAGGTTTCTGTGCCTAAAGGTGACTATTTTCTGTGTAATGGTTGGCCCTACCACAAGGGTGGCAGGTTATATTCACCATCTGAGAACAAGGTAACTGTTCGGGAGTACGGCGTTCAGCCACGGACCCTATACAGTGGGTACGGGACTCGCATTAAGTATACAATGGATGCAGCGACTGCAGCTGCTAACGATGTGAAGTTGGTGCTTGATTTCTACATGTATTCCAACTGTACAGGGGCTGTGCGTGTGGATGGTCCATCAGGAATCCAATATCGGGGCCCCCCAGTAAAGAAGCGTCGCTCGCGTTCGGATGGGGGTGCAGTTGCCTTACCTGTTTCAGGTACGTACTACGCGTGTCTTGAGGGGAGCACGACTGCATACCCTAAGGCGCGTGCGGCTGTTGTGACAGTTCTGCCGCCACCGACGGTATCATTTGATGAAGCCAACGTGATCAGTGGACTTGATTTGACGGTTTTGTTGAGCGGCCACAATGCGGGGCGGAGTGGTGTGATAACGGTTGGTTTATCGGTAACCCCGGAGTGTGAGGAACTCAACTCAAAAGGTGATGTGAGAGTTGGCGCAAGTTCTGTCACGTTTCGAGTTCCTGAGGACGCACTCCCGAACATGACTTTGTGTGTCGCGACTCCCTCATCTGTCGACCTACAAGCGGACGAGGAACCTGACGAGGGATATACCTACCCTGTGAAGAATATTGCGACGCGGCGATACAAACTGAAACACCGGACCCTTTTCGTGGGTGTGGCTGAGACGATTCATCTTGATGCCAACGTGACTCTCAAGGCAGGAACAACCGGGTATTTCTCCCTGGATAATTGCCTTACACCAGTCGGGGAGACATACTCCATGAATGCAACTGCCCTGTACGGCGTTGCGTTTTCTACTGCGGGTAGACATGTGCTGTGTGTGAAGACACCGGGCACGGAACATCCTGTGAATCGCCCCTATTCGAACGTTGGGAATGTCATGGTATACGGTCCTGCGGAGTTGTCGCCGGCTTCCATTGTAAAAGGTGTCAGTACACCCGTCAAGGTGTCCGCCGTACCGCCTGAGGCGCCCATAGTGTTCAGTGAAAGTGAGAGCTGCACACCATCCATTTCTGAGGTAAATGCAACGGCTGAAGGGGAGGCGTCCGTGACGGTGATGCGCAACACAGTTGGCAAGGTGTACGTATGTGTTGGTTACCATGACAGTGATGGGGGTGCCTGGAAAGTGAGGGTATCGGGTATGTTAGCTGTTTCCGATGTGGAGGTATTCCCCAGGACCGTGTTCGTTGGCGTAAGCAATCGAGTCAATTTTATTGTACCTGATAAGACCTCCCTCAAAGGTCTGAAGGTGCTTTTTAAGGAAACGAGTGATGTGAACTGTGGCGAAATTGTGGATGATGGTACTGCCGTTGCTATTAGAATTACTGAAGTGGGTCCGGCGTATGTGGTCTACACAGCTGTTGGTATGAAGAAATGGAAGGTATGCCTGTGGAAGGGGAATGGATACGAAGATGTAGGTTTAATTCAGTCACAGCAGCAGCTAGAGCTTGTGCCGGATTCACCTATTGGCGTTGTTGGTCTTCCCCTCAGCATGAGGTTTCGAGGAGAGGCGCTGACTGCGCTGCAGCCAACACGCTTTCTTGTGAGCGAGAGCATTGAGTCGTGCCAAAGTGCCCCCGGTGGTGGCATTAGGGTGTACGGTGAGGGTTGGGTTGACCCCATAAGTGGGAGTGCAGAACCTTTTGTGGTTCAGAAGGCTGGCGAACTGCATGTTTGCGTGGGGTGGGGTGATACCAATGAATCGTATTACTTGTACGGAGGGAAGGTAAGTGCTGAGGATTTTGCTGTGGATTCTCTGTACGCTGTCCGTAGGTCAACGAATAATTTTGTGGCAAGACCGCTGCTTAAGAAGGCATCTTTGTTCCTCGTGCGCTGTGTCAACGCCGCTTCCTGCAAAGTCCCACTGAATGCAAGGATTTGTGAGGAGGCGACTGAGCGCTACTACACTGGGCCAACTACTCCCTTGGAGGATGTTCTACTAGGCGAATATGCATTGTGTCAGCAGGATGAGCGGCGTTTGGGAGTTGCTGTTGGTCAGAAGCCCCTTAAGGTGATTAACCCGTTTACGGCGTCCTTTAATGTGTCACTCGTACGGAAGCACACACCTCTTCGCTTGACCCTTGATGGGGGTAGCTTGCATATAGGGGCGTCGAATCTCACCGTTTACATTGTCCCCCCAGAGCTTAACTGCACAGAGGCGAATGCTTCGTATGACAGTTTTCCCTTTGCTTCCGGCGAACACAGTAAGGATGTTACCATTGTGAAGACGCCAGCTGTGGCGAAGGGTGCCAGGGTGTGTGTCGGTATTTCTGCGTATGATAAGTTGCCTGCATCTACTTTCAATATTTTTCACTACATGACTCCTGCGACGATTATTGCAGGTCGCAGTGTGACCGTGGAGTCCAGTGGCATTCAAAGTGGGAGGGTGAGGATCTCCACCTTAGAAGCGTGTACTGACAGTATCTTGAGTGAGTACGACACGGTCATAGCCAACTCTATGTCAACGCTGCATGTGGATAAGTGCAAATACCGGAACCGTGATCTGACAGATGTGTACTATTGTGAGCGTGGGGAAAGCGGTGGGTATGTTATGCGTGGGACTATGCAACTGATTCACTTAGATGAATGCCCCGGTGGAAAGCAGCCTGCGGTACGGCCGGTGACGGCGCTTCCAGCGAAACAAGTAACCGACTATGGCATTGACAAGGCGATCCTTACCAGTCCCTTTCTTTCCACAAGGAGTGACTGCAATGGAGTACTTAGTCAGAGCAGAGCCACAATGACGCCACGGTACAATCGGAATCTTACGTTTTATGTGTGTACACACACAATAAGGGATCCTGGGTATGTCTTCACAACAGATGGCCCGACGCTTTCAGTGGAAAACTTCCGTGTTGTGAACCCTAGCATTCATGGACGTGTGGATAGCGACAGCGAGGTGCTAGGGCCTGCGAACTTAGTGATGAACTACGCTACCCGAACACCGGACACGTACCTAAGCGATTGCGCGGTGTGTGGCGAGAAGATTGTGGCGGCCCCCGGTCTTGCAGAGACCCCAGTTGAGGAGGCGGTTACGCTAATAGGTATCTCAGGCGTGAAATGTGTATGTGTATTGGGGGAACAACCCACCTCGCCTCCAATACCAGTAGCGGAGGTTCTCATCATAACTCCGCCCATCGTGAAGAAGATCGATCCTGCGGCGGTTCCCACTGCTCGGTTTCACGCAAAACTGCAGACACCTGTGGTCTCTGGAGCAAAGCCATTGTACTCGTTAGTGCCCGGGGAAGACGCAGAGAACCCACTTGCGTATCTACACAACTCCGACTTTCGTGGCGTATATCTCTCCGAAAATGCGTGCGCAACCACTCTGACGGGGAACTCTGTGGGTTACGTGCGGCCGAGCGGCAGCGTTGTACTGGGTCCGACCTTCATTCCAGGGAGGTTGCCTTCCGTGTCGTTGTGCGTTGGGACCCCCGCCGGGAACCTCAGTGTTGTATCGGAAGTGGAGGTTTCTACTGATATCATCTTTCCGTCGTCATTTGTTCTGGGGACGGAGGCAGAGGTGTACATTCCTCTGTCGCCAAACTCAGCATTTCGTCTGCGGCGAGATGCTTCCTGTGGTGGTGAGGACGTGGTGCCATTCTTTACGACTGACGAGGAGGCGCGTGGTAATATATCGTTCAAGAACGTGAATGCGGCCGGGTTACCATCCGCGGGTGTGTGGACGCTCTGCCAGGAGGTTTTTGACGGCAGTGCGACGCGTCCCAAAATTGTGAAAATAAGCGCTAATGGGATAGCAGCACGTGTTGCTTCGGCAAAGCAGCTCCTCCCGATTGCGCAGATTGAGACATTTGACCCTACGTATTACAATATTCGTGGGAGAGACGTCCTTCTTGGTGTTCCTGGCGTTCTGTACTTGATGGACGACCTGTATGCTGAGAGCTTGCTTCCCGGTTTTAGCACAGACAGAAGTTGCCTGCGTCGAAATGAATCACATGGAAGTTGGGCACTGGTGGGTGATGATGACGCGGCAAGCGCCCGCCGTGTTTCTGTTACCGCGCAAAATGGTACGGACTCGATATATTTCTGCGCTACCACTCCTGTCAACCGTTCAGTCGTCAGTGTCCCTTTGAGCTCTAGCCTCCGCTTCATTCCACCCGTCAGTGTATTTCCTTCGATAGTGGAACCTTGTAAGGTGACACCACTCGAGTCGTGCCGTGCACCGGACTCTTCCCACCGCCAGACGGTTGTGCGTGTGATCAAGGGTGACTGTTGCAACCCCACTGACAAGGGCGTCACCGTCGGGGAAGCCAGTGAGGGCTCAGATGGCAAGTGTAAGTTGAGGATGAACCACAACAAAATTAGAGACTACCCCGCGGGCACGGAGTTCAGTGTTTGCGCATGGGACCTCACAGACAATACCTACTGCGTTACTTTGGGTAATGTGAAGGCAAGTGGGGATATATGTGGTGGGTCTGCTTGGGGTCCATTGGGAATGGGGGCGGTGATTGCCATTATTGTGGCAGCTGTGTTGCTGTTTCTGCTGCTGTTGTTGCTTGCCGTGTGCTTTTTGCGACGATGCTGCTCTAAGGAGAAGGAGGAGCGACAACTTGTCGTTGCAGATAAGATGCAGCTGGACAATCTCGACATGTCTTGTATCAGTGGAACATCTCCCGACCCCGAATATTTGGAAAGCGGTAACAACCCACTGCTTCTGGGGTTCTACTCTGGTGATGGTTCCCCCAATACCAATACCACCGCGAGGACGATGATCGATGGCATGACATCGGGTGTTGACGACTTTGCGTGGGGCGGTGACTTTCCTGGGAGGGCGGACTGGACTTCTGTCGAGGAGCAAGAGTGTGATGATCGTGATCAGATCGCATTACAGGAGGCGAGGGACCGCTACAACATGGCGCTTGTCTTTACAGACGGTATTGAGCGTATCCGCGTGGATGCAAAGGAACTGGAACTACAATTTGACTACAGTGGAGAATTCAGCATGTATGAGGGTCCGACTGGCAGGGGTGTGAATGTCAATCCAATACCTGTGACTGTACCGGCAGATCACCCGGACCTGCTGAATGCCATTTATATGAGGCGTGCCTCACAGCGTCGGCGCTTGCAATCGCAAACACGTGAGGAAATCGAGGTTTCCGTTCATGATACCATGTCAGAGATGTCGACGGACGTTCATGATACGTCGCGGCTCACGAGTTATGACATGATGAGTTACACCACTACACAGCACTTCTACGAGGAGTCGACGTTTATGCTTGAAAGCGAGGCTGGGCGGCGTATGCGGCTCGTGAACTGGGAGGAAGAGGAGTGGCAGGCGATAGTTGATGCCGAGTTTAGTGATTATGTCCGTTTGCAGCAGGCCATGCGCTCGATTCCTCTACCACTACCCCAAGCCGTTGTGCTTCCCTTCAACTCAACTGCGACTCGTGGCAGAGACACTATAAATTACAGCGGGCACACCCATGTTGACGGTGAAGGAGTCACTGTGCTGCCTGTATACGACACACCACCTTTTCATAATCCGCATGCGGCATCCGTCGACGAAGCGCAGGCGTATCCCAACCACGATGAGGAAAGCAATGTTTCTCTCTCATGTGATTCGTCGCACAACTAATCTTGTCTGACAGCTGCTGGAGGCACTTATTACCGCATGCTGTCAATGGATGCCACTCTGTTGGGGATGTTTTATGAATGGATAAGATACGAACAACAAGAAAGTTGGCAATGCTTATGAGCGTGCATGCACATATGGAAGTGTGACTGAGGCATACTGTCATATACATCACTGCTTCTGTGTTGTGTAGTCCATGTATGTCAACGACTTTAGTTGTGTTTTCCGTAAAGATGTTGTGCCTTGTGCATAAGTGACTAATTATGGCTTCCAGTTGGTCTCATTTTCTCCGTGTCATTTCATGCATAGTATCAACTTTTGTTGCTATCTTTCCTTACCATTTTGTAGACGAAACATCATTCCAAGATTTCCACATCCAAGAGAGAGTTGAGCCAAATGACACGATTCACCTGTTTCACAGCAGTTGTACTCCTGTGCATGCCATTTGCTGTTGGTAAGAACAATAATCTTACACTTGAGCAAACTGTTACATTGTGTAATGCTCTGAAGCAGTTCAGGGGACTGAAAGATGCCGTCCGTGACCTAAAATATTGGATAACTACCGA